>NW_027395669.1:1338051-1541385 GCF_004382785.1 Trichoderma ghanense
AAAAAAAAAAAAAAAAAAAAAAAAGAAAAAAAAAAAAAAAAAAAAAAAAAAAAAAAAGCAACCAAACTAGCTATCCATTTCCTTGATGCCCAAAGTACCCGTCAATGAAAAAGAACAAAACACCAAGAAGAAAAAAGGGGGGAGGGGGCTAACGCAAAGTGAACAATGCTAGACACAAGTTGTGCTCGAATGTCATGATTCCCCCTCTCATCCCTTAAGTGATAAACACCTTCTTGAGCAGCTGATCAAAGTAGACATCCCCCGTAATGGGATCCTTAACCATGTTGGGCATCAAGCCCGCCTTCATGGCGCAGTCGTCCAGCCGCTTCCGGCCATACACCCTCCCGTTGGGCAGCAGGAACAAGTCGTGCTCGACGTGGCTCTTGGTGTGATGCGCATATGGAACGTTGCGCGCCAGGTCGTTGAGCTCCGTCGAGCAAATGGGACACACGCCGTGCCCCAGCGAGGACGAGCCCGCCTCGGACGTGGGCTCGTCCCGCCGCGACGAGTGGCACGCGGGCGTCTTGAGGGCCGACAGCCCCGACGACAGCGCGACGTGGAGCAGCGGCACGGGCGGCAGGGCGAGGAGGCTGTTGTGGGCGGAGGTGAAGAGGTCCGCGAGCTCGTTCCACCGCGAGGCCCTATACAGGTGGGAGTAGAGCCCAGCGGTAGCGCCGTGCGGCGGAATGGCCAGCAGGCCGCACGCCTGCTTGACCTCGACCGGGTGCGTGTTCCAGTAGGGCATCAGGTACTTTTTCGCGTGGGCAATGGCCTCGACGAGCTTGGGCTGGGACTGCGACCGGATGAGCTCAATGTACTGCTGCAGCCGGAGCATGAACTCGAGTTTGCTCTGTGTAAAGCGTGTCAGTCGATATGGTTCCAACAACCAAAAAAAGTACGGTATATGCACGCACCTCCATCTTGCGCAGCTCCTTTTTATTCTCCGTACACCACGCCAGCGCCTCCGTAACGCTCCCATTCAGCAACGCCTCCCTAATCCGGCTCATGCCCACAAACGTATCGACATCCACCAGATCCCCCATGCCCTTCTCGCTCGCCAGCTCCCTCGCGCTCTCCGTGTACCCGTGCCGCCAGAGGTAGTCCGCCAGCAGCCGGTCCAGCCGCTTCCTGCTCCAGGCCTCGTATTTCACGTCGTCGACGCTCCGCATCGAGTACAGCTCGTCGAGGTGCTGGATCCGCGCGGCCGTCTGCTCGTGCAGCCGCGCTTCTTCCTCGGCGCAGGCCCCGAGCTTGCGCTTGACGCCGCGCATGCGGCTGATCATGGCGTCGAGGCTCTTGAGCACGTCCTGCTGCGAGGCGCGCCCGGAGAGGGCCGCCGTGGCCGAGTCCTTGAGCAGCGACTTGAGTGAGGAGGTGTCCTTTTCGATGGCGAAGTGGGCGGCGCGGAAGTTTTTGCGGAGGAGCTCGTGGGGGAGGCGTAAGAGGGGTTGGTCCTGTGAATAGAGTGGGAGAGTTAGCAATCCAGATGCAGTGACAGAGGGAGGAGCGGGTAGAGTAACACGAGGTGAAGCAATGAAGATGGACGTGAGCGTACCAAGAGCAAGTGATCGCTATGCTTGATGGCGGAATTCTCGTGGTCCGCCATGCTGAGACGCCGACGACTCTGACAACAAAACGGGCGGTATGATGTGTTGTATAATTCTGCTCTTTGGAATCTCTTTCCTCGTCAAGATTCCAAGCGTGGGCGATGGACAGTGAGTTGGCGTTGAGAGTGGCAACGAGAGGAGAAGCCGGGGTTGGGAGTCGAAGCGACGGCATCGTCTGGTGGGTGCTTATCGATAGGCGGTGATGCAATGTCACTGCCCAAAATGGCTAGATTGCAGGGTAGCCTATGATATCGCGAGATGCTGCTATAGTATAAGAATGGCCAACTCTCAATGCTCATCATGCTCTTCAATCTTGCTTTCCAGTGATGAATCGGAGTTGATTCTGCTGGGCCGTATTGTATGTCGAGTAATTGAGAATGTATGGTTGTCCTTGATATGCCTTACGGTCCAGTTTCACAAGCACAAGCCAAACAATACAAGCGACACCAACACCAACACTAACACCATCACTATCACCATCGCCTCATTCAGGAGATATAATTAGTTAGATAAAATCAACAAGTCGTATACATATATCAACTCGAATCCAAGAATCAATGCTAACAAAGCCAACATAAACATAGCCATCGTATCCAATATCCAATCCCTAACCATAAATCACCATACCCCCCCCCAAAACAACAACATACCCAAAAACAGCATACATATACTCCAACACCACAACTCCACCATCACAACCTCGTCCTCACACCCGCAACCTTCCTCTGCAAAGACCCCGACCCCGGCCCCGGCGTAACAACAGTGTAATTGCACGTAGGGCAATACGTCATCGTATTCGGCGTCGCAGGATACCAATCCCTCCCATACGTCGCATTCAGCACCACCTCACCCACAACATCACCACTCTCCAACCTTATCCACGTCTTCGCCTCCCACCTCACGCTCTCCCGCAAGCTCCTCAAATCAACCCTCACCTGCCTCGACCCGCGGATCCAGTTGCCGTACCCCCCGTACCCGGAATGCTGTCCAAAGCACAGGTTGACGCCCGTCCCCGCCACCGTCATGCCCGGCACCAGCCTGTCCCAGCGATAGCACCACGTCGCCCCGTGGTCGTGCCCCGAAAACACGGCCATGAGCCCCGGCGTCGTCGCGAGCGCCTGCATAAAGGGCACGTCCTGCCCGCCGTACGCGCACGACCCGTCGTTGCGCCCGTCGGGACACCAGCCCTGCGCCTGCTGGGCGACGGGGTAGTCGTCGTTGATGCCCGGCTGCAGGTGCTTGTCCACGCTGGCCTGCCCGTGCTCCGTCTGCAGCGCCTGTGACGCCTCCGTCGGGATGTGGACGAATGCCAGCGAGGGAATGATGCGGCCGTGCTTGGCCACGAAGCGCTGGTTCGTCTGCTGGAACCAGTTCACGACGCTGACGTCCACCCAGTCCGGCTGCCCGACCTGGCTCCCGTCAGGATGCCGCTCCTGGAAATAGAACCCGCCTCGACTATCAAAGAACCAGAGCAGCAGTTCAGGCGAACACTGCAGCTCGTTGCATCCAGCCGCGTACACGGGCAGATAGTAATTGGACACACCCGCGTCTCGCCCCGGAACCATGCTGCGCGTCCGGGCGTTCGGCCACCGCCGCTCCCGCGCCAGGATGCCCTCGCCCGAGATGTTGAAGTTGTGGTCGTGGTTCCCGTACGTCGACGCCCAGGGGAGGCCTCGCTGGACGAGCGGCTGGACAATCTGGTCGACGTAGTGCGTGCTGTTTTCGAGGAACGTGTTCTCGCCGGTGATGAGGTCGCCGTTGAGCACCACCAGTCCGGGAGACTCGCGGTCGAGCACTTTGTTGATGACTTTGACTGAGTTGATGTCCTGCTGAGGGCCCCAGGTATCCCAGGCATCTATTAACAAACTCGTTAGCAACGCCCTCCTCTGTTACCTGTATAGGAAAGTAACAGTTATAAGCAACTCACTCTCGCCAAAATGAAGATCCTCAAAAATAGACACCTGAAACGTCCCATTCGTCGTAAAACTCAACGGCCTCGTAAAAACCGCATCGGCGTGTCCCATCTGAGCCTGCTTCGGCAGGGGACTCTGCCTCGAGGGCGCCGCCAACGCAAACAACAACAACAACAGTCCCCTATCCAACATGACGCTTCTCTTTTCTTTCTGTTTTCTCGGCCTTTCTTTTATCTCTTGTCGATAGCAGTCGCTTCAAAACAACGTAAACAGAGAACAACAACAATAACAATCAACGACGACTTTTTTTCAAACTGTCAAGTTCGCGAACAAACGTTCCTTATACACAAAACCCAGTCAAGCTCCAACTTGCCAAATCCACACCTAACCCAATGAATCGATCAGTTCTCCTGGTCACCGAGCCATTCCCTCCTCTGCCAGAAAGGAACCTTCCCAACATGAACGACTTTTCTATATAAGTTTTATGAAGAAAATGCTACAATGGGTAGGTAGCATCTACCACGGCACGAATAGAAAGATGCAGCTCGGCAGGTGCGTTGAGTATCATATCATCCGACCAAACGGATCGTTTGCCGTCGGCTGTTGATCTGCCGCGAATGTCATGTGAAGATGCAGCAGATAAGGGGGGAGTCAAATGAAGAGAGCAGAGTTGGTCAGTTGGGTTGTGGTTACATTTTGCAGAGATGGATGGGATGGACATCTGAACGGCATCCAGTTACTGGGCGGGAATGCAAAACGTGCGTTGCCTGTCTTGAGCCGGGGATCAGCAGGTGTTGTTAGAGGGGGTTAGTCAGAGGGATCACTAATAAGCATCTACTGGCATTTGGACGGCATTTGCATAGAGAACAAGGGTACCTCTTCATCTGGGTGCTTCAACAGCTCTGTTACCATAGATGCCTTAGCAGAGGGCGCAACTCCATCGATCGTCATGTCAACCCTCTTCTATTCCATACAAGTGTAATAATGCAGAAGCAATGCATCAAACGACGACTGCCAGGGTAGCGCATCAGCTCTTTTCGTGCATCCCGCTCAGTTCCTCGTCTCCTTGTCCACAATCTCCTTTGCCTTTCGTCCCTTGTCCTCCAACACCTTCTGAATGTCCGCCATCGTCTCCTTGAGCAGCTTCTCCCCATCCTCCTTGTGGTCTTGCGCAATCCGGCCCATCTCCTCCAGCTTGCTCAGGATCTCGCTGCCCTGCGGGATCTTGTCCAGGCTCAAGTACTTGTCCAGCGCCGCCCATCCACTTTTGCCGCCTCCCACTTTTTCCTTCGCCTGCTTGACGTAGTCCTCCAAGCTGCCCAAGTCACCCGACTGGGCCGCGTCACGGACCTTGTTGAACACCTCACTGACGTTGCCCCTCTTCAGAGCATCCGCGTTCTTCTCCAATAGCTCCTTGAGCTTGGGGTTCTTGTCAAGGTACGGCTTGGCCTCCTCGAGACCCTTCTTCCACGCCTCGTCCCCCAGCTTCTGCATCTGCTGCACCTTCTCGTCAATCAGCTGCTTCGCCTTGGCAATGCTCGAGGCACTGAAGCCGCCGGCGAAAATGTCCCGAACCTGTTTCCAGGTCTCGTCCACCTGCTTCTTGGCTTCGGGGCCATACTGCTCGCCCATCTGCTTCAGCACGTCAATGTTGCCTCCGAGCTCCTCCTTGAGCTGGGGATGATTGTCCACGATGTCCGACAGCGCATCGCCCGCCAGGTTCGCAAACTTCTTGGCCAAGTCGGCAAGGACATCCCACGCCCGGGACGCCGCCTCGAGACTCAGTCCCGCCTTGGCCACGTCCTGGAACTGCTTGTACGCATCGCTCACCAGCTTATCCGCCTCCTCACCATGGTGCTTCCGCACCGTCTCCCAGTCCTTGAAGGCGGCGTCCACGTAGGCCCGTCCGCCGGGTATCCAGGAGACGTACGAGTAGGCAAACTGCTTGATGGAGTCGACGGCCTGGTCCGGGCTGGGCGTGGCGGCCTGCAGCTTCTTGGCCGCCTCCTGGTACTTCTTCTCCGCCTCCTTGACGGCCTTGTTCAGCTTGCTTGCGGCCCGGCCGGCGGGCGTAAAGGAGTAGATGCCGTAGAAGAGGGTCGCGCCGGCGATGCCGCCAATGATGCCAGCTCCGAGCGAGCTGCTGGGCGGTGCGTTGGCGGCGGACGATGTGGAGGAGGTCGATTGGAAGCGGATCTGGCGCTTGGGGGCTCGTAGAGCTACTCTGCCCTGTGAGAGGGAGAGTCTGGTGGCTGCTCTTGTGGAAATCATGGTGATGCTGGTAGAGTCTGTGTTTGGAGGAAAGATGGGAATTTGTTGTGGTTGATGGAAGAATTGATCTGTGATGACACAAGGATGGCTCTGTGTATGGTGGACAGGTGATGAATTTGGTAGAAGATGGGAGATCTGGGCTCGTGAGAAATGTAGGTAGGTAGCGGAATTGACGGGAGAAGCGATTGCGAGGAGGAGAGACAAAGGGAGAATCGAGGTTGAATGTGTGAACGTGATGATGTTCCTGCCACAGTTCACAGCAAGAACAGCCAATATATAGATAGATAGATAACCACCCCAGATCCCCAGATCCAGCCAAGTCAATTCACCTGCCGCATGTCCGACGTCAGTGCAGCTTCCCCCAGATACCCAAATTATGCCATTGTGACGCAATTTTCGCCAAACCCGAATTCAATTCCCCCTGCCCATCAAATTGGCCCAAGGCGGGAAAGAAGCAAACAAAACGCCTCGGCTCAACTAATGACGTCAATGACACCTATAAGTTCCAAGCGCCGGAGCTTTTTTGTTTGCTTGGAGAAAAAAAAACGGGCACGAGATATCCACTCTGACGAGCTTCACCTAGGTTGTTCAATTGCGTTCCTTGGTTCGGAGCAAAGAAGAAAAAGTAACTATGACCTGCATGGCATGGAAAACCTTATTTCGTAATCGAGATCTCCCCGAATTCCAGCCTGAGGCTACCAAAGGGGGATACTACTATGTACTTCCGTACAACATCGCGGCTCCTTGTATTTCAGGCACATGGCGGCCCACGAGGACTGTAACAACACCATGAGGTAATTCATGTATTACAGCTCAGGCTAACATAGGTATACACCAGACGAATATGGATATCTAAAGCCAAAGACTTCATCGACACAGCCTCTCCTCTGTGCATCATCGGCTCGAACCTGAATCTACCTCTACCTAATCCTATATTCACAGGTATTATCGCTAGAAATACTGCGAGTGCACCATCCACGCTCGCTGGCGCACATCCTAAAAGAAAAGGAAAGGAAAAGGAAAAAGGAAAAAGAATCGCAAGGCAGTAGAGTAAACAGTAAAAAAACCAATCTGTGGCAATAAAAGGGGGGAGCTTCTCGAGCCTGTCGGGTCCGACTTGATATAAACGTCCCCATCTTCACGTCCTTGACGCGGTGTAATTCTCTCCCCTGCTTGCCTGGCTATGCACCAAGTCCCAAATGCTGCAGCAACGCCGAGTAATGTAAATATGCTCCCACGAGATCTACGCCGCGATCTATAACCTGAACTGCGCGCCAAGTATATGAAAGCCAAAGCAGGCGAGCCGGCCGCTCCCAACAATTCGGCTCTTTCGTCATTACTGAATCCTGCTGATTCTCCTCCACGCCTTCATCATCTGTCTCCCCCTCACGTTCAACGCCTGTGTAGCCATCATTGCGCCGGCCAAATCAAGACAAGTATAACAAATAGTTTCTGGGCATCGTTGCGCGGTTAGTTGTCGTGGAAGAAGGTGCCTCCCTGGGGCGGAGCTGTTGATGGGCCGGCGTCCACCATGGTCGTGTCATGAGGCGTATTGTCTCGACTGTAGCCAGCCATGGACACATCGCCGCCTCGGTAGTCAAATGCCATGGCACTCATCGGACGGCCGGGGTCGTCTTCCAGAACACGCTGTTGAAGTGAAAACGGGCGGTCGTAGAGCACATCCTCTGGAGGAGAGAATGACCAAACCTATCCTGTCGTCAGTGCACCAGCCCAAAGTTTGCTTAGGCAGTGCTTCGTCTTACCTCCATGACCGTGCGGCCTTGCCTCAATGCCAAAGCCACGCACTTTTCCTCCTCAAAGGCGACTCGCCAGACCGCCTCGCCCTGCGCAATCAGCTCGCGCACCAGGTGGCCTGTCTTGAGGTCCCAGATCTTGACCCTGCCGTCGCTTCCTCCGCTGACAACTCGCGTGTCGTCGAACTGCAGGCTCGTGACGCTGTTGTCGTGGGCAGCCAGGCGGTGGATGGGGCACATCTTCTCCAGAGACCACACCCTGACGGAGCCGTCCGATCCTCCCGTCACCAGAGTATCGCCCCGCATTTGCAGCTGCCCGACAAGAGACGTATGGCCCTGAAGAATGGCAAGGCATTCTCTGTGAGTCGGTGAAAACGAGCAGTTAGCAATCACATCTCCGACATGCAGGCGAGCGACGCGCTACTTACCCAGTCTTGGGGTCCCAGACTCGAACGTTAGTATCCAGGCTCCCAGTCACCACCCTCTTGCCGTCAAACGCAATGGCATAAATCTGGCTAAAGTGGCCCTGCAGCGTCTGCAAGCACCGGCCTTCCGAGATGCTCCACACTCTGGCGAACGTATCGTAGCTTCCGGACACGACAATGTCGCCCTTGATCTCCAGGCACCGTACGCTAGACTGGTGTCCGACAAGGACGTTCTTGCACAGGCCGGTGCGGATGTCCCATATCCGCAGCGTGGTGTCCCTCGAGCCGGAGATGGCGGTATTAGCATCGGCCATCTTCAGGCATCGAACGGTAGATGTATGGCCTCGCAATGTGTGAAGACAGGCGCTGCCGCCACAAGGTCAGTACGGCTAAGCCACATGAGAATGCGAAGCGAGAGGCGGCAAAAAACAACTTACCCGGTCTTCAGGTCCCACACACGCACATCTCGATCGCAGCCACCGCTGACCATGGTGTCTCCCCAGGGCACCATGGCCCAGACGCCCATCACATGGCCCTGGAGAGTCCTCTGCGAATTGCCATCCGTGTCAAAGACGTGGATCTTGGCGTTATCGAGAGCGACAATGATGTACTTTGGCGTCAGATGCAAGCTGGTAACCACGCCTCCCTCCTGTGTAATGTTGCGGGTGATGCTTGTGCCGCCAGACCTCCACGCCGCCTCCACCAGATATTTCTGCTTGAAGTGCGACTTGTATGAGCGTATCTTGGGCCTCATGCTTTCAAAGCCCATGGAACTCGAGGCGTGTGAGGTAAAGGGGAAGTCTCCGGGGAGGCTGGTGGACATTTCGCTGTCCGTGTCAAAGGCGTAGGCCGAGGACCTCGATGTCATGATGGGTGCCGAGGGCGACACTTCTGACAGGCGACGACCGTAGTCGTGTTTCTCGCATAGGTTCTTCCACGTCATGTCGTCGCTCAGGAGATCTCGCCATCGCTTGGACACTTGCGACGCGCGCGCAAGGACTTTGGGGTCGTCAATAAATGACAATATCTAATCGACGCTGTTAGCGAAATGGCCAGAGCATCAAAGGCTGCGTCTTTGGCGGTAAAGACGTACTCTTAAGCAGAGCTCGTCCGGGAGGCTCGTAAACGGGTCCTTCTTCAACAACGGGCTGACAAATTGGTGAACAAAGCTGAGCTGATGGCTGGTGCAAAGATTCAACAAATCGGCCAAGATCCTCGTCCGCTGCGGACCGGAAGAGTTCTGAAAGTGCTGTCGGACCTTGGCGAGGAAGAAGTCTTCGTCGTCGGCGGCATCGCTCCAGTCGGGCTGGCAGTGGGCAGGTCCAGGAGACGCCGCTGGGGTAGGCGGATCGGGCGCCGAGCCCGTCAGCTGCTGGTCAAAGTCGGCGGCGGGCGTGGGCATGCTCGGCGTCGGCGGCCCTCTCAGCTGGCGCTGCTGCTGCGGCAGCTTCTCGACTCTCTGGTGCAACAAAGAGTTGTTATTGGTATTGAGCGTAAGCTCTTCGCTGAGCAGACTTCCTCTCCTCTCGGAAAAGCTCATCGGTCTGTTGTAGCCAGCCATAGCGTGTATGTGTGTATCCGAGGTGTCGTAGCGTCACGGACGTTGTCGTCCCGGAGTTCTCTCAAAGATTTTGATGCTGGTGAATCGGACTCAAGCAGCCACCGATTTCGACTCTGCAGGGCGCGGAAAAGAAGGCTTCGAAAAAAACTGTCTTGCACGCGACGAGGCGGATGGATGGAGCAGAATGAAGGCCCAAGCCTGGTCTAGCCTGGCAACAGGCGAACGTCAGCTTATAGATGAAACGACGATTTTGCCGCAACAGCAGATATGCGCAGGAATGTGAAGTGCTGCTGGAGGACAGAGTTATTGGCTTGTAGAATGTGTAAGTATTGAAGGATGCATTATTGGCACAAGGGGTCCAAAGGCAGTACACCGTGTGATGACTGGATGCTGAAAGGGGAGGAGGATTCAAAGGGCAGCGGCATTACTCGGCACGAGTGAAGTGGCAGACAGAAACCAGACAAGAAGCTGAGAGGGCAGAGAGAGCATACCGGCAGGTCAGGACATGGGTCAGCCTCCTAAACGGTGCTGCAAGAGGCGGAACCGGAGGACCTAAACGTCCAGAGGCCTTTGGGAAAACGAGTGAAAGCCGCCGATTGATCAAGGGCAGGGCGAATGATGGAGCCCCGGGAAGACGTGTCGCGCGTTTCCGGGCGACTCCCTGGCGATGCGATGCGGTCTGGATGACGGTAGCCTGAGCCGAGTTTGGTGAATCCAGTCTCGAAGGGACGCGAGGGATGGAGCAGCTGGCCGGGCCTTTGCGGGTTCGATGAGCGGCGACCGCCTTGGGGAGGAAAAAGGGATTGCGTTGCTTTGGTTTGCCCAGTCCCTGGTTCCTGATCTGCTCGGCAGGTCCCCCGTCTGGCGCTGGGGTCTTTTTACGGGCAAGAGCCGGGGGGGAAAATAGATGCGCGCGCTGCGATGCTGGGATTTCGGGCGTCGGAGGCTTGTCGTCAGGGTTGGCAGGAGACGAGGTCGAGGGTTGGCAGGACAGGATTTGCGTTGGTGGCTTCTCTCGTCAGGGTCAAGTTCGACGGCCGGAGGTGGGCGATCAGAAGGCAATCGGTCAGGTCAGCGAGGTGAGCGGGAGGGCGAAATAGTACGGAGGGCCAAGTACACAGCGGGTACTGGACGGCTACGACAGAAGAGGCACAGGCAAGGCGGCTGGGGACGACTTTGGCCGTGCTCTGACCCAGGTACCGCTGCGTACTGCACGGTAGTGGGCTGGAGGAGCGAGGAAAGGGTGGTACAGTCGCGACGCTGGCGTCCCGCACGTCCCGCGGCGTACCACGGAGCACATGGGCGACGTACAGTACCTCCAGGGCACCTCGTACTGGATACCGGCCCATGTAGCCGGCGGCGGGTGTGGGGCAGCGCATGGGCATTTGGAGCTGGCGCCAGGCGTGGGTTCCAGGTGTTCTGACGCTGCTAGTACTGGCACTATACGGCGTTATAGTGGTGCAAGGTATTAGTGCGCTGGGTATCGATCCGGCATCGTCCGCCCGGCGCCGGTACGCCTGACTCTAACAGCCGCCAGCACGCAACGGCACCCATGGCATGCGCGCGAGGCGGTACGAAGGAGCGACATCAGTCAATCGACGGCTTCGAATTTACAGCCCAAGCAACTTCAACTCCGAGCCTGTTCATTGCCGGTCACTCGTGATTCTGAGGCGCCGAGACAAAGAAGCAGCGCCTGACAGGCGCTCACTGGCACTCTGACACTCTCCTGCTCAGCAGGGGCGCCCTCTCTCCCAAGCACTACTGGACTTGTCTGTAGAGAAGAAACGCCTGTTCCAACGCAACGGAGTACCCGACGCTGGACGGGACACGCAGGGAGGATCCAGCGCTGCGTCTTCCGTGCATCTGCTCCACAAATCGCCAGGTCGTTCCCTTTTGCGTCTTTCTCCTCATCGGGCCTCTACATGGGCTCGTGCCGTCGTCAGGTACCTACAAAACCCGCTGCAAAGCCCGAAGTACCTTGCATCGGGCTGGTCACCAGACGTCGGTTCTGCTCTCGTGCGTACCGTACCGTACCGTACCATGCAGCGGCAGCAGCAGCAGCAGCAGCAGCACAATGTATACCTACCTTACCTACAGCATCCACGGTTCGCTCTTCCCTCTCCTCCTCTTTTCTCTGCCGCTTCAACCGCCGCGCTGGTTCGACAGCTGTAACGTGTATTTCTCAAGTACCTCACTTACAGGGCCTTGCAGGGCCCAAACTTGAGGCACATGAAAATCCGTGCACTTGTTTTGAGATGATGTGTATGCTCGTCACTGGCTGGCGTCCATGTAATGCTGCATACATCACACAAAAAGGGCCACCCAAGGAATTGTATCCTTTCTTCGATAGTGCACCGAGGTCGACGGTCGCACGGAGCATAATATACAAGCCGCCTAAGAAAGGCCTGGAAAGAGGATCCCGGCATGGTGCAAACGAGCGCTTCGTGACTTGCCGCCCATGCAAACCAAGAACCAAATGAGGATGCGTCGATCACGGACGGCGACGGCGGGTGTGAAACTCGTCAGATGCCGCCTCTACCTGAAGTGCAGCTTGGATGGGCAATCAGTCTTGCAGCAGAAAGGATTGGGATTGATCAAAAGGCTGAATCTCGGTCGATTTTGTTATTGAAGGGGCAGGCCGGGCTTACTGCCGTCGTGCCATCATTGGCTCTTCTCGTGATCCCCTTGCACACCCAACCTTGAACCCAACGACTAATGGGTAGAACCACCCGCATGGAATGCTGCTGACCACGCCGCCTTGTGCGGAGTCGCAACCCGATTCCTCTGACGACTTGTGATACCTCACATACCGTTTACAAGAAGCTCGTTGGGCATGCAGCTCACGGGCGCAGACAAGAAGCACGTACTACCGTAGTGTATAAGACCCCTACAAACAACAATACATACCTGCCCGTACATACAGCACACGCCTCGGTGGCCTCATCTGACCACTTCGTCCTGCGTCTACTGGTACCGCGGCCGAGCGTCGCACGGAGGCGTACAGTAGAAGTACATGTGCCCAACAACGTTTGAAGCCATCTCCTGCTGAAGATATCCGGTTGGGTTACCCCGGGTGGGCATGAAAGCTTGTGATTTGACGGGTAGGCTGGTCTATTTCGAGTCGCACCCGAATCTTATTTCTTTCCTTGATTGTTGCTACAACTCCTTCATCGACCGTGATACTGTGAGTATGCAGGAGACGAGACACAAGTGCTGCAGTTCGGGGGAAAAGTAGGAGAATCAAGAGGCGGGGGAATGCGTCTTCCCATACAATCAATACCTGTAACGATGGGTACATTTCTTTAAGCGACGACACCGCGGACATGAGACTGTATCTCTCTCCATTCCAACTCCAACGTGGCCTCGTTTCACTTGAGCATGTCCATTCCGCTACCAGCATCTATAGATTCTAACCTGCCCAGCGCTGAATCAAATTCACTTTTTAAAACCACGCTTGCCGCGACAGGGAACCAAATAGTACCGCCTTGCAAACGAGAAACGTCCAGCATCATAGCAAATCGGCACCAAAATCAAATCAGCCCCGTCAAACAGGACCCATATCTACTTCATTTATAAAAAGAAACAAACCACAGAAACGGCGCTATTTCCAACGATGAAGCAACCGGGGATCCATCCTGCATGGGTCCTCCTTTCATCCCATCATTGTTTCATGTCCATCTTTCATCTTTTTCACCACGTTCCAAATTCATCCCGCGCTTTTCTCAGAAGTTTGTATCAGGACCTCCGTTGCCATTTCTTCAGCTTCTCTAAAAAGTGACATGAAACAAATTCTGAAGCTTGAGCTGTTTTCGTCAAGTCGTGATATTCGTGGCGCATCGTGCGAAATGGCTTGATCCTTGAAATCTGGGGACTTTTATTTACTCTTTTGGGCTACGTCATTTTGCGAGGTACGGCATGTGGCCTGTCCAGATGCAAATGCATCGAATGGCTTAGAAGGCAAGTCACGCATCTGGAGGCCCCCGGCTCTGGTTTTGTCGAACTGGGCTGGATTCAGTTGGTTTGGGGGCTTGATGGGTAAGGTATCAAGTTGAAATTGTGGGCGTGTTTTGCATGGCGCGGTCTAACATGGTTTTGTAATAGCTACAACGTGGCTGGTTCATTCTGCGCTTTGGATCGAGTCTGGACTTAGCCTGATCCAGGCCATCGTCTTCCTGTCTGAGGTGTTTCACGATACAGGTACATTCATAGTACTGGGTGGCTGCCTGTGCCGTCGACCAACAGTTGTCCTTTATCCCCGTGCCTATCCTCAGATTGTAATGGAACAATGTGCCAGGGCTTTCGTCTTCGTCGAATCACGCCTTCTATAATTATATAAACGCTGCGCTTGATCGTCATCCCAACAACTAGATATCTCGCTTTACAGCACGCAGCTCTATACCCATTCGCAAACCGGTCTACATCAGCGTGTAGATCATCCCGCATCATTCGCAGCAGCGCTGCTCCGGAAAGTAAGAAAAAGAGTAAGAGTATAGGAAGCAAAACAGATCGAAATCCCCCTTTTAGTGTCTTCTTTGAAGAACTCAGTAGCTGTAAGCACTTTTGGTATAAGATTCAGCAAAGCGTCTAATGGCCCAGCTGAGCAACGAGAGGAATCATCATGCCCACGACCGTGGCCAAGGTGTCTCGCATCTGGGGCCCCTTGGCCTTTCGTTGGTGTACCGAGCTTCCATCCGAGTAGCCGTTCATCCCCGAGCCGTGGTCGTGGCTATGCGGGCCGCCGTCCTCTTGCATGGCATGCATGGCAACGTATCTGCCAATGGTCAGCACACCGAATTCACTTGTAAGACGAATGATTGAAAACCTACAAAAAGGTCCCCCCCGAAAAGAGTAGCAACATGCCTGTCCACCACTGCCCTGAATATCCCTTCAAGTGGTCCCCGCCCAGCAGCGTGATCAGAATCCACGTCGTCAGGGCACCGACAGGGGCTGCCAGGCTGAAAATCACCAGATGGCCTCGCGCCGCCCGCTTCGACAGGCCTTGCTTCAGCAGAATCGACGTCAGGCCAAACGCAGCGGGGGCCTTGTGGATCATAATGGCAATGAAAATGACAAAGCCCAGGCGCATATTGGACGAGGTGGCAGACGCCCCCATGGCGATGCCGTCGGCTGCGGCGTGAATCACGAGTCCGGTGGTCGTCGCCAGGCTGCGGGCTCGTCGCGGGGTTGGCGCCAGGGAGTTCAAGAAGCCGTCCGCCTCTTCGTCAATGGATGCCGTATCTCCTCCTGCGAGGTCGTCGAGACTGATATGGCGCGTTTCTGGTGTTGATCGCAGGCTCTCGGTGGCATGCCTGGGGAGTCTGTCGATGAGGAACATGAGGATGAAGCCTGCAATCATGGAAAAGCCAATCTCCAGCGTGGGCACTCCGTGGACGTGGGGGTGCTCTGCGCCGTCTGCGTCGTTTCCGTGCTCCTCCTCTTCCTTGTGCTCTGGAGTGGTCTCGGATGAATCCTGCGGTAGGTCCCCATCCTCGGTTTGTCGTTTCGTAACCTCGTAACTCTCAGGAACCTCGATCCGCGGCGAAATGTTGGGTAGGTCGCCTGCTTGTATCGCGTGGAGAGGGACTGTGGTCTGCACAACGGGAAAGGCCTTGACGATGTCTCGGGGCTCAACGCCAAGGGCCCATGGCGATCTTCGCACCAAGCTCCGTGCTTTGTGAAGGTGAGAGGCTTCTGCGGGCGTGACCGCAGTTTCGATGCCCTCGGGTATAATGACGACGAGAGACGTGCCGACAAGCACTCCGACTCCGATGCTCGATATCAGCCGGAGCTGTGATTGCGAAAGCGTCATCGATAGGGGCAAGGCTCCGGCGAGGAATGAACTGTTGAGGGCGCCTATACATCAGCCGTGTGTCACCATGTGAGCAATCGGTAGAGGTGCAGCATACGCCACTGCCATGACAATCTAGAAGCAGTACTGTCAGCACATGATGCAGCGTAGAGTCCACGAGGCATTGGCTGGAGAGACATACGCATAGGCCAACGAGCAAGAGGAGGCCGCCCATGGTGAATCTCGAGTCGGCGCAAACTCGACGTGTGCGCAGGAATAAGGGGGGTTAGTTGGTTATCGCCGGGTCATCTGCGCATCATGGCCTCTCGGACCAGCGCTCGCCTCCTCTGTGAAGCGGCGGTGATTCTGATAATCGGCTCGGAATCGTTGACGATCGGGCGAGACGCGAGGATGCGGAACAGAGGCGACGTAACAAAAAGATTGTGGTCTGTTTCTGTTGGATTTTCGGGTTTGCGATGTGATTCAGTGCACAGAGGCGGTTGATTGGCTGGGATGCTCCAATCCGTGTCCCCTAAAAAATCCCCGGCCGACCAGAGCAAAGCCACTCAGGGGGCCCACTTGCCCTGAAATCCGCCAGCTGGGGTGCGCCATTGGGCTCGAACTGAACAAGATGAAGATGGACATGACCAGAGGTCGCAACTCTTTGTTTTTTCGCAAGTTGGTCCGATTGCGTCTTCAGGATAGATTACTTATTTCTGTGGATCGCTGCAAAGGAAAAAAAATGGGATGAAGATTGGAAATGGGAGCCATCTGCCGCCAATTCTGAGCGACAAGCTCCACCGGTTACATTAGGTACATGTACTGTAAGATGGCACTTGACTGATGGAGAGAGGACGTGTAGACTCGCCTTGAATTCTTTCAGTTCAGACTCCAACAAACCAATGGTGTGGAAATGACCACATTGTACGAAACGGAGCATGCCATATTCCGGAGAAATTAGTACTGATTGCATTTCCTGTGTCGTTTGGAGAATTCGATATGAGGGGACCGGGAACATTGGTTCAGTCTTCCAAGTCCGTCTCGTCTTCCTTTCGTTCTACTTCGCATTCCGACAACTTTCAATGTTGAATCACTTGACGCCTGTCATCATCCTCGTTACAAACCAGAATCCTTCTAGATGCCATTCGGATTCTCCGTCTTCAAGCCTCTTGGGCTTCCTCCTCCCGTAGACGCAGCTCCACAGGTCACGAACCTGGAGATACCCCACAGAACAGAGACGACTCTTCACAAGCTTACTTCATACCTTAATCAAAGTCAAACGACACAGCCTCGTGGAATGGCTGATGTCCGACACTCCCCGAATCGGACGCTTCCCGATTCGCACCTTGTTTGCAAGCAACTTGGTATTTCATGCAAGCGGGAGCAAGACGACGTGTATCTCGCAAACCGTTGCTATCGTAATTATCAATCGATTATCCGCCAATGGGAGCATGAATTGGTACTCAAACAAGCCATTTGCGCCACTACATCTCCGCATCTTTCGATCCGTCTTCGCAGGCGCTAGCCATGATCCATGTTAGCACCCTCTCCCCTTGTCTTGGGCTAACTTTCCGTCCCGCACCGCTTCTAATTACAGTGGGCCTCAGTTAAATCCGAGCACACCAAAACAACACCATGTAGCAATACATCACGATACTTGCCTGTATATTAATTTCTTAGCTAAATAAATATAAAAAAAATTATAATTAATATATATTATAGCCTGATCAATTCTAAATCGATTGGTATAATTAATACTTAGTATACCAGCCGCGGGCACGAATGACGGCCTCGATGCGGTGCGGCATTGTGCGAACGAGGTTTTCTAACACCTCGTCTCTAATCTCTTCCCAGGCTTCCACAGCTGCCTTCTCTAGCAAATCGAACGCTGCAGCCGTCTGCGGCATCTCTTGAAGCTCAGGATAGCGTTCAACGATTTTTTGTTTGACCAATTTCCATATGTTTTCGATAGGGTTGAGGTCGGGCGAATACGGCGGCCAGTCCATGATCCTGATCCCATTCTCTCGCGCCCAATTACGCAACCACCGCTGGACCAAATGACTTCTGTGTACAGGAGCGTTATCTTGCATGAATACACATCCAGGTTCCAGAATTGTAGGTAATTCGGACTGCAGGGTCTCGAGTATTACGCGTCCGGTGATGCCGTGTCGGGCTGAGTCGGGGTCGCCCTGAAGTGCACATAACGTTGTGCGTTTGAAAGCGCCAAAAGCGCCCCAGAACATCAATGCTATAGTCGATCGCTTTGCAATTGCCTGGACTTTGTCCCTGTCAAGTCTCTCGCCCTTTAGAGCATTAGTCGTGGAGCAATCGCAAGTTGAAGTTATGGCTACTAAACTTACGCGACAGCAAAATACCCACCCCGGACGCCCGGCGTTGTTTTTCTCAATTGTGACCTCGTCAGAGAAAAAAACTTGTAGCCAATATGAAATCGGCTTCTGCGCATGCTCCTGTGCAAATCTCAGACGCTTGGCTGCAGCCTCTGGGGTCAATTTTGGTCGCCGAAGTACAGACTTGTGTTGGATGCCTTCAGACTTGAGGTATGAAGTTAAAGTATTCACACAGACACGAGTAGGGACCATAGAAAGAAGCCGTTGGTTGGTAATGAAAGGGTTCTCTCTAATCAATCGTCTGATATGCCTTTTATCATATTCCGTCAGCTTGGGCGGCCGTCCGGGACGAGTTTGTGATCGGGCTGATATTTGTTGTGTATAACGCGTCGCGATGCCATAAATGCTGCCGGGCGGAACTCGCTCTTTGAGTGCGATCTCCTTTCTGGTATAGCCTTGTTCGTACATCATTCGAATCCTCGTCCTCTTATGAGGCGACCAGTGTGGTTTTCGTTCAATTCTAGGCATTTTTGAATGAGATATCGCGATTTGAAGATAGAAGGTCTTTGTTGTTGTAAGACGAAGCTAGTCTATCTACGCGTTGGCGATACTTTGTGCTCGGATTTAAATGAGCCCCACTGTACACGGCACCTTTGCATTATTCAAGGCTTGTCCATGTGACCGCCTCCAGCGAATCCGGCATTGACAAGTTGCTGATAGCTTGAGAATACGAACACAATCACTCTGCAACACCAAGCCACTGTAAGGGCCATCCTCCTGCTTGGTAATTCTCTCCCGGTGAGCAGGATCAGGTCATATCGCCCGGACTCGAGAAGCCACGCCAACATTGTAAATATCCCGATTCACCGTCAGCTTGGATACCATATTTCCGATTGGATCCAAGAGAACATCCACTGCCGACGACCACTGCTATTAATATGAGTATTCGTCCCTGGAGAGGTCCATTTGTCCATCTCTGAACCATCCGGCTGCTGAGATAGCAACTCTTGGCTCTCGATTCGTCTCAGCTTCAGTCAAACGTCATACAACATGGCAACAACCTGCACCACCGAGACTCTTCACATTACAGAAGAGATTCCTCTCCAAGACTTTCCGCCAAGAGCAGTCCCGAAGGGCAGCAATGACTCCGAGAAGCCATTTGCAGATGCCCCGATTCTCGAGCCTGCAAGGTCAAGTAACGATCCCTTACCTCCTGAAGACGCCTTCGAGGCAAAGGTGAAATGGAACTCGCCGCCCATCAACAAGTACCGTGTCCTTTCGACTTTCTGGTCCTTTTTCGTTCTAGGCATGAATGACGGTTCCTATGGTGTAAGTCCCAAACTCTCAGCTTTATGATGCCGCGGCAAGATGCTTACCACAGTCATAGGCATTGGTTCCTCAGGTGTGACATTCTTCTGTCTCTGTTAAGGTGGACAAAACTTACAAAGGCTCAGCTTGAATCGTACTACAACCTGACCTACACCGTCGTCTCGCTCATCTTCCTCTCCCCCTTCGCCGGCTACACCATGGCCGCGCTGGCCAACAGCGCAATTCACGTTCGCCTCGGCCAACGAGGCGTGGGCATCATCGCACCGCTGCTCCGCCTCGTGCCCTATCTCGTCATCACATTTCACCCGCCGTACCCCGTCCTCGTCGTCATGTACATCCTTGTCGGTTTCGGCAATGGCATCGTAGACGCCGCGTGGAGCGCCTGGATCGGCAACATGGCCAACTCGCACGAAGTGTCGGGCGTCTTGCAGGCGTGCTATGCTCTGGGGGCGACGGTGGCTCCCCTTATCACCACGGCCATCAGTTCGCATAGTCGTGGCGGTTGGTGGACGTTTTACTACATCATGGTAGGAGACTCTTAAACCAAGTCAGCATCTGTATGAATGCACATCTGACATGTGACTTGCAGGTCAGCGTTTCGGCACTCGAACTCGGCGCTACCACCACCACCTTTTGGACGCAGACAGGCGCCGTCTACCTGAGCGAGAACCCGCACCAGAAAGCCGGCGAGAATGCCACCTCGGGCCGAACGCGAGAGGCGCTCAAGAGCAAGCTGACCTGGTTCTTCTCCCTCTTCATCTTCCTGTACGTCGGCACCGAGGTCTCGATCGGTGGCTGGATCGTCGTCTTCATGACAAAGGTCCGCAACGCCTCCTCGTTTGCCGGCAGTGCCACGGCGACGGGCTTCTGGGGCGGCATGACCGTGGGCCGTCTTGTGCTGGGCTTTGTCACGTCCCGGGTGGGCGGCTTCCGGGCCATGCTCTTGTATCTCGGGCTGGCGATTGCCATTGAGCTTGTGTTTTGGCTTGTTCCAAACATGGTGGTGACTGCCGTGGCGTCTGCACTGCTGGGCATGATCTTGGGTACGTTTCCCCCTCTTGTCATATCATAGCAATGGCTATGTATGTGTACTGATTCTCATCTCAGGCCCCATCTATCCCACGGCAGTTGTGCTCATGACCAAGGTCCTGCCTCGATCCCTCCACATCAGCGCCATTGGATTTGCGACCGCCATTGGAGGCTCTGGCTCGGCTGCCTTGCCGTTTGCGGTCGGCGCCATTGCACAGGCAAAGGGCGTCAAGACGCTGCAGCCCATTGTTCTCGCGTGCTGCGTCGTGATGCTGATTGTGTGGCTGTTTTTGCAGCAGCATCGACCCAAGGACAAGGAGGAGGGCGTCAACTTGGCCGTGTTCAAGCGGTTGGGTGAGCGGGTGAAGAAGATGCTTGAATAAGCTGACGAGTCTGGTTCTTTGGTGGAGAATAGCTGCTTCCATATGGAATTCATGATTGAAACATCAGAACAGAGAGTGTTGCTGCTTAGGTAGGTATTATATGGTTGCGTTTTGTGTATAAGAGAAGAGGCCCTAGACGTCGAGGTGTAGAGTGGTTTCTATCTCCTTTCGTCTCTTCCGTTCAGACTCCACGAAGAGTCTTGGAAGCACTTATTTCTTCCCTTATTGCATGAAGGAAATGTATTGACATTGATTCGGATGCCTTTGTCTTCCTCACAAGCAGCTTGAGTACATGAGCCAGGGTACATGGCTTGTATTGAGTCGAGGTCCACTTTTGCTGTCAGCCACTTGAGGCTGGTGCCTGGCACATGGCGACAGAATAAGCCGGGAGCCAAACGGCTTCAAACCCACACTCTGGATTTACGCGCATGAGCGCCACGAAAGAAGAAGCGCCTCTACAGCTCACCAAAGGTGCCTTTATTTCTACGTCGTGTGCGCCTGTTTCTTTATGGTACCCTTTATTTTTCACTACCTTTCATTCGACGCCAACTCCAAACAAGTTCAATCTCAATCTCAACCTCAACCTTTCTCCCGTCGACCACGAGGAAGCGACATCACGAGCAGCAAGTTGAGCAGCGGAGCTTTGGCTGAGGCGACCTCAGCTCGCGGATGATGAACCATGAACCCTGAGCCAGCGTCTCCCAAGAGGCGGCACATTCTCTCATCCATCAACCCGCAGCAGCAGCAGCAGCAGCAGCAGCAGCAGTCGCCGGAGAGGCCGCAGCGAGAGGCGACACCGCGAGATGACGTCAAGCCAGCAGCCTGTGTCGACGACGATGCAAACACGGACACAACTAGGCCGCGACGGTCGCGGCTGAGGCTCAAGGGCGAGAAGAAGCGCCGTCACCGCTCTCGCAGCAGTGAGCGCGACGGTGAACCTGGGCGGCATAGGCATCACCACCGGCATCGGCATCGCCGGCGACGAGAGCGCTCGCCCACGCCGCCTAATCCGTATGATCCCCCGCCTCTCGATCCGGATGCTGCGTTTCGCGAATCGCTCTTTGATGCCATGGCCGATGATGAGGGCGCCGCGTACTGGGAGGGAGTCTACGGCCAGCCGATCCACGTCTATCCTGACGAAAAGGTCGGACCGATGGGTGAGCTTGAGAAGATGACGGACGAAGAGTACGCGGCGTACGTGCGGCAGAAGATGTGGGAGAAGACCAATGCCGGATTACTAGAAGAGAGGGCGAGGCGCGAGGAGGAGCGCAAGAGGAAGAAGGAAGAAGAGAGAAAGAACCGCAAGCTGCGGGATGAAATGGAGGCCAGCATACGGAGGGCCGAAGAACGACGTCGGTCGCGGCGTTGGCTCGATGCATGGGACGTGTATACGAAGGCGTGGGCTACCTGGGATGGTACCTTGGAAAAGCTTGCCTGGCCGGTGCTGAGCGGGCTGCGGAAGGATGTCAATGAAGAGGCTGTTCGGGAGTTTTTCATCCATGGCATCGGCTTGGAGGAGCTCGGGGAACAGCAGTTTGCTGCCAAGCTGAAGGAGGAGCGAGTGCGTTGGCATCCTGACAAGATACAGCAGAGGCTGGGCGGACAAGGTGGCGGCGACGTCCTCAAGGATGTGACGGCCATCTTCCAGATTGTGGACAAGCTTTGGGGGCAGATGAGGAAGAAGACTTGATGTCTTTGATCGACCGAGATGACTCGACGCGCGACTATTCATCACTCGCCATTAGGCCCTCGATTAGCAAGCTTCTGTACTCTGAACGGCGGCATCCATCGAGTATGAAGCATTTTAGCATAGACAGCAAGGTAAGTCAAGACTCGACACTGGACAAGACCGCCGACTGACGCAATTTCTAGACGGTTCTTAGAACGGTTGTTTCCAAAGACTTGTCGCAATCAATGACTACATACTCATACATAGAGATTGGCTTTCAGACCAAGGCGTGCCATGTTCCGCTCCCGCGAGTTTAAGGGTATTCCATCTGTCATCCGTGTTCCTATCTAACAAACAAGCCCGAGTACCTGTCACGCATCTCCGTCCCATGCTACCAAAGCTTTCACCTCGTGGCATCTCATCAAAAGTCCAGCGTTGTCCAAACCGCCTCACATGTTGGCGAGAACAGCCGCACCGCCAATCAGCGCACCCATGGCCATGAAGCCAGTCTGCACCGGCGCAGCATCCTTGGACCTCGACGACGCGGCGGCGGCGGCCTTGCTGGTCTCGCTGGCGAGCGAGGCGCTGAGCTTGGAGATGTCTGCGCTGACGGAGGAGGCGGCGGCGCCGGTGGCCGTGGCGGCGACGCTGCTGAGGGAGCTGAAGAGGGGAGCGGCCTCGGAGGTGAGGCTGGCGATGACCTTTGAGGGCTCGTCGGAGGCGAAGATGGAGTCGATGGCGGAGTTGACGGCGTGGCCCTTGGAGAGGCCCTCGTCCCAGTTGGAGTGGACGTTGTCGACGAAGGAGGAGACCTTGCCGGCGGCGCCGGTGATGAAGGTTGAGATGTCGTCGAAGAGGCCTGGCTCGGGGGCGGGGGAGGGGGCTGGGTTGGCCTGTGGTTTTTTGTTAGCTGAGTGCTATTGGATTGATGAGGATGAGGATGAGGATGAGGCCGAGGATGGGAGGATGAGTGATGGGGATGAGTGAGAGTGAGTGAGTGAGAGCGGTCATACCTGAACAAGGGCGGCAGCGGCAAAGATGGCAAAGCTGGAGAACTTCATGGTGGATGTTTGTTGATGAGGTTGTTTTAGGTTTGGTATGAGATGGAGATGTTTGATCTCGAAAGATGTGATGCTCTAGGTCTTGCGGTAGGAGATGGATGCTCGGAGGGGGGGGAACGTTCTATGGAGAGGAAGGAGAGGGAAGGAAAAGGACGAAACGACGGGAGGGAGGGAAAGGCTCCAGAAATATATACCACACACTCCCTCACACACACACACACGCACACTCCCTTTACGGTGAGGGCAGAAACTTGTTGGAGTGACACACACACACGGCTGGTAGGTACATTGTGCACTGAGACAAACATACGTCCCCAGTAGTACAGCCCAATCAGGGCAAAAACAAAATATGGATTTAAAATACAAATTTAAAAAAATAAAAAAAAAAATGCCCGGGCTGCCTCACTGGGGGTCGGTCGAACTGGGGGCAACGGGGAATGGATGTAACACAGAAGAGCAGTGCATGTGGCTGAGATTCTTCTGGATCCAAGTAACTTGTTACCTTTGGTGCTAGACTTTGTTTAGATGTACCTTGCGGGAAAGGCCAACGCCAATACAAGGGCCTTGTGTTTGAAGTGGAGATTTTCATTGAGGCGCGGCGATGGGGAAGATTGACGAGGGAGCTAGGGGCGGATGTGGGGGGGGGGGGGGGGGGGGGGGGGGGGGGGGGAGTTTGTGGTTGTGATGGCAGTGAGGAGGATGAGGCGTAGAAGTTGGTGGTTTTGGGAGACTACCCAAGGCCTCTGTTTAGGTCATGACCTTTTTCTTTACCATGTTTTGCGTGCGACGAGGCAAGCTATGGATAGTAAGGGAAAGCTTCTATATGCGTCTTCTGCTTCTTTCCAGTCGCTGCTGGTACTAAGCGAGCCGGGATACATGTAGATTTTGTTACTACAACTGCAGGCCCCGGAAATCCTCTGAACAGCATGATGCAACTTTGGAGGAGACAATGTCTGCGATTCGAGATTTACGATTGGGGAGTATGTGCTTCATGCGAGAAAGCTGCATTGCTGGCAAAACGCCAAGTCATACGAGGGAGTTTCCTAGTGTCCATTTCTTGGTATGGATGAGATTTGATGATTTGACGATGGGGGGGTGGTGCGGGCTAGAGGGTGCGCTGTGCTCGAGGCGGTTGGTGAACGTTTGCGTGCGTTTTAATCTTGCTTGCTGGGAGGTCGACCAACGAGCAAACATTGTATCGCTTGTGAAGCAGTAGGTACACTGTGGGATTTCATACTAAAGGGTAGGCAGGAAGGACGATGAGAGTGAGGAAGACACTGCGGGATGCCCAACCTTCGTGATGAGTGTCGAGCAGGGCCAGGAAAAAAGTATTACAGTCGATCTGAGGAATAAAGTGCATGGGCAATCCCTGTCGGTACAGTAATATCTTGACAGGGGTGCGGTACATGACGGTCAAGTACCGGGCTGACCTTGACCGGGGGGGTAGAACGAAAGGGAAAGGGAAAGGCTTGGGGCGGGAAAGATGATGATGGACAAGGGGGGGGGAATGGATTGGAGAAGCCAAGATTCAGAGACGAGTTTGCACCAGCCACGGCTACTAACAATCTTGACGTTTGTGTGGATTTATGAGGACTTTGTTGATAGTCAGGGTATCTACTATTCAGGTGAAATCGTGGTGATACAGTTGATGAGTTTTACTTGTGTTTGTTCATTGCTTCTGTCTCGTAGGATGCAGATGCAGACGCAGCGGTTATTCACAGCCACGGCAGGCTGGCAAGACGCATCGCCAGCGCAGCAGAAGCAGTGCAGAGCCGCCGCAGGATTCGAGTACCTGCACTCCTCCTCCTCGCATGGGACAACTAACAGCGGGAAAGAAAAGAAAAGAAAGCTACATTGCAAAAAAAAAAAAAAAAAAAGCAGGGGCGTGGCTGGGCGGCACGGGGGAGGATCAGATTCGTTCAGGTTGTCTGCATGTCTCGGAGCGCGTCGCTCGTTGTGGCGTCATCTGTTTCTTAGGTAGAGAGTGGTATTATTTTCTTTCCTGAATGAGGCGAGAGGCTGGATTGGCGATTGGGGCGAGGCAGATTGATATTTTCAGGAGGATTTTGTTTTGGGGGAGGATGGAGATTGTTACATGTACAGAGGTGAAGAAGGGCTGCGCTTATGCTTTTTCTGTGTAAGGAAGTCTGTCTTGGAGTTGTTGGTAAGGCTGACTTGGATGGCGTTGCCGTGGGAATGATGCTTACCTTATCTTGCCTTATTCTTGTCTTGTAAAAGATGGATGAAGTTTGAGAGTGAAATGAAGAGCAGAGGCACATTTCGAGCTACGTCACGATGTGCTTCGGCGCCCTGTCAATTTGTCCCTCGGACGGAGCATTTCTGATGATTGCATGCCTAGACATTAGTACATACATCCATATACTGTAGCCCCCCTGTCTACTGCTGCAGCCTGCAGGGTATCGTGACAGTAAGCCGGAAAGCGGCCGATGGCGAGTACCCTCAGAAGGGCTGTGTCTCGAGTACCGTACCCGCATGTACGGATGGATGTACTTTGTATATGCCGTTGGACAGTTGTCTCCATCGCCGAGACGAACAAAGAAGTAGTCGAGTTCGTCATTGGCGGCAACGTTGCTGATTTCCAAGGGAAAAAAGGGGGAGATTGCACAGGGCGCCTATGAGAGAGAGAGAGAGAGAGAGAAGCAATGAATGGTTGGATACCCTTTTGTACGAAAAGGCCAGTGCTACCATCCAATATACGCCTCTGTTTTGGCAAAAAGGAAATGACTTCCCCCGTCTTGGAGCTCTGTACAACCACATCCCTTTTCGTACGAGAGTTACATGGGTGCAGACACAGATAGGAAAATACATGATTCTGCGTGGCAAAGGCTTAGCATTCCTGTGTCACTGACGGGGGGGGGAACTGAGACAAAAGTGCTGCAGTACGCTTCCTCCACTTTGTATTACGGCAGGGCACGGGAAGAGAGAGAGGGAGAGAGAGAGCAGGATTTCTCTTTGTGATACTCACCGCTCATGATGCAAGCGCCAGATGGAGAAGTGAGGCATACTGTATGTACCTGTGCATGACATGGTGACGCCCTGTTGGGCTTTCATTGTGGACAAAGGAGCTGTATATCATCTCTCGGCCTTCGTCATACCACACTTTTTGGCAAAAAGCATGGCTCTGTTTCGCTGGACCTGTATGCTGCTCTTTTGCTCGTCATTTTGTTAGGTATTACTGTTTCCCTTGCTTTATTGCTCTCCCAGGTTAACACCTAATACCACACGCACACTACCCACATCCAATTCCTCCAACATCAACCCCCGTTGTCTTGCTTCTGAAGTAGGCAAAATCCATCTACAAAGGGGCCTGGCCTAATCCACCTTCAACCATCGATCAAACAGCCTTCCGAACTCCATACCTATAAAATCTATCAGCACTAAATCACACCCAACTTCTGTAGAACAGCAGTTCAATATATCTCATGTAAAACTCGCCCTTCCCTCCTCACCACTTCATTATCCAGCATAGAACCATCTCCATACTACCTACCCAACAACCCATGGCCACCACATTCACACCCTCTGACACATTCAAAAGCCCATCAACCCGACACCCGGCATCTCGCCCTCACTCACACGCCAATGCAACTCCAACTGCAGCTCCCCCGATCGACAGACAAGCCCCAGATCCAACGCTTATACGAATCCCTGTTGCATCACGTAATATCGCACCGGTACCTCTGCCCAAAGTACCTCGAAAAGAACGGAAGTGCTCCGCAGTGGGACGTGGAGCAGCAGCACTCTATCGTGACCGTTGTGAGTTCGGGAACAGCCACGCCTCGTCATCCTCGTGCTAAGAGAACTTCTACAATGGTCTTCCCGTCTTGAACGCGTGTACATTTTGCCTCGCAGCTACCTTAGTTGACTCGTAACACAAAAGAGCCACTCGCATATACACAATATATACACAAATGACTTCAGCAAAAAAGAAGAGAAATAGAAAAAAAAAAAAAGAGGTTAATAGCGAGCAATTGGCCGCGTACGCCCCTCTACTATTGCAGCATACCTATCCATCCCAAACTCAAAAACCACAACCTGCAAAATGTCCTTGTATAGTATCTCCAAACGCCTCTTTTACTGGCAACGCAAAAACCACGCAATCAGTTGAATTCAAACCTCTCGATATGGTGAAATGCCCTTCTTCAGCTCCGCCACAATCTCGGCAGCCTCGTCAGCGCTGCGCGCCTCAAAGTCGTAGCGTTTGCTCTCTGTGGCTTTGTAAACGACGAGCTATTTTTGGCGCATCTTCTGTTAGCCTCTCTACCACGCAACGGGAACATGTAAACAAGAACGAGGCTGAGCTCGCCACGCAACGACTGTCCACTGCGGGAAGCCGTCACAAGTAGAAATGTAGGAGAGGAAAAAAAAAAAAGTGATTCCTGTGCCACTCACCTTGACGTTGGTGGGATGCTTTCGAGGCACCTTACACCCGATCACGTTGCTGAAATGCACCGTCGTCGTCTTCCCCCCTTCTTGCACCGCCTTGCCCCCCGAAGACGGCACAATGTGAATGTACTCGCCGTCAATCACCAGCACCCGCTCGCTCATGCCCACGATGCGCATCGGCTGCTTGCGCCAGACCGTGTACCGCTTGTAATTGGCACTGGGCAGCTCGTCCGGCTGCATCACCTCGCGCGCCAGCGGGTGCGAGCCAGGTGTGTAGCCCCCCTTCTTGTGCCCCTTGCGCGGCGGCGGCCCGTCCAGCATCGGCACCGTCTTGGGCGACGACGTGCCCGGCGAGCCAGTAATGGCCAGCGGGCCATCCGTCGCAAACCGCCGGCGGTACAGCTCCAGGTCCGTCACGTTGCCAATCGACGACACCGGCCGATCCAGCATGACGAGGGCCCCCGACCCCGGCAGCTTCAAGACATGGTTCGCCTTGTCGAGGTGTCTCTTGCGGCACACCTGATCCAGCACCTCGGCAAAGTACATGTCGGTGGTGATGTCAAGTGTCACCATCTGGCCTGCCGCCACGTCCGATGACATGATGTAGATGCGCAGCAGCTTCTGCTGGCCCCGCATTGCGTTGGACACGTTTGTGCGCGTTTGGGGAGCGTCCGCCAACAGCACGTTGGGCCGGTAGGCAGTCGTCAGGATCGGGTTCGGACGGGGATGTACAGAAGACGGCGGAGAGAGCATGGCGCTGGCGCTGGCACCAGCACCAGCACCGGCACCGGCACTCGCGTTCTCGCTCCTCTCAGGAGCGCCCTCTTCCGCAATCGTGTCTTGAGCCGGCTGCGCTTCCTCCTCCTCCTCGTCTTCCTGCGGCGTCTGCTTCTGGTTGGCCTCATACTCTGCCTCGGTAGCTTCCACAATTGCAAACTCGTCGTACACCTTCGAGTTGGACCTCGTCCGTCCGCCGCCCCGCATGTGAGCATTGTTGACGGTAGTGGCCGACGTGAGGGGCTTCGTCCTGTCAAACGGCGGGAAGTCATCGTCCACCTCGCCGCCCTCTTCCACCATCACCAGCGTATACCAGTTGATGTTGCGCTTTTTCGGAGGAATCGGCGGCTCTCTCTTCTCCTCGTTGTACTTGTACAGCGACAGCCCTATCAAGTCGGCAATGGTGACGGCCCTCTCCACCCCCTGGCCGGTTTGCACGCGTGGTCGGATGAGCACCTCCAGATACTTGCTGGGCGTCTTGGAGAATGCGGCGTAGATGCGGACGGAAATCGCCCCCTGCGTTCCCTCTCCGTTGAGGTGAGCAAACTTTTGAAACGGCACGCTCGACTTGAACCGCTTGGCCTTGAGCGCTGCGGATAGCAGACTCTGAGGTTGGACGACGCTGAGGGGCCGGATGGTGCTCATGGGGCGCGGAGGCGGCAGCGCGTTGAAGACGGACGGAGGCGGGTGCGCCGAGTTGCGGATCGTAGACTGCCTCATAAAGTTCCTCGGGGGCGTGCCCACTACTTGCCGCGTGGGAGAGGCGGTGATGGGATTGTTCTCCACGACGTCGAGGATCGAGGCCTCGTCGATGCTCGCCACGTACTCTCCCGATATGTCTGAGCCCTCGTCCGAGTCGTCGTCGTCTTCGTCCTCCTCGCGAAGCAGCGAAGGGTCGCCGGGCTGCACGGCTTGCGAAGGCTCCTCGTTGATCTTGTCCTGCATCCTCATGGCCCTTGTTGCCGCTCGCGCCGCCTCCCGATGCCTGTACGCCGCTGGCGCGTCGAACTCGTTCTCGGATGATACTTCGCTGCTAGTCACCGTATCTCGCCGTGGCCGTCCGGGCACTATGTTGAGCGATGACTGCGAGCCCCGCCTGGGGGCTCGAGGAGAGACGTTCATGGGCTGGATATGCGAGGCCTGGCCTGGCGAGGATCCCGCACGGTGCCGTACGGGCATCTTGGCAAACTTTATCTGCTGCGCCGCGCGGTGTTCGGACTCGTCCTCGCTCTCGTCGCTAAAGTCGCTGCTGTCGTCCTCCTCCATCTGCTCGCGGCGCCTGCGCCTCTTGGTGGCCGCCCCGGGGCCCATTGTGTCGGCGCCGCCGCCCGTCAGCATCCCGCCATCTTCGAAGCGGTCTTCCAGCGTCAGGCCGGCTTGTCGAGGAGCCTGGAAGTACTCGGAGGCGATGGCCGTGGGAATCGGAGGCGAATGGGTGCGCTTGATGTGTGACGAGTTTGGCCGCCAGCCGGCGGACTTGAAGGGGACGGTGTTGATGCTGCTGTCGTTGACGGAGATGAGTCGCTCGCCCACGCCGTCGGCGATTTCGTTGAGGTAGCCGGTGCGAAGCTGGTACGTGACGAGCCTGGGGGGCATCAGTTAGCTGGCGAAAGATGTCCTGCGCAGCGGCAGCCGTCGAGGTCGGCGGGCTCACTCTTCAAGCTGGATGAGAGACATGGCGAGGGATGCGGTTGGAACAGCTGGCGAGGATGGAGACTGGCGTGAGCGGGAGACGAGTTTGTAGGGCTGAACTTGGTGTTACGCGTGAGCCATGAGCGCTCACATGTTTGCTCGGCACAGCTGGTGGGAGGTTTGATGCGTTGATCATGCAAGGTGGAGGATTGATTCTAGAGACGGAGGTCAATGGCTGGCAGCGTGGGGTAGCGCTGAAAGGACCCCTAGCGCTATGTCGGGCCCTGGAGTGCCGATGCCGATGCTATGAGCTCTTGGAGGCTTCTGTATCTGAATGATTGCGTTGATGGATCGATTGCCTTAAAACGTGCTATTTTATATTTGAAGAGGTAACTTCTCAATATCTCGGCCTTGTATAGCAACTCTTGCTCTCTGTCACGATGAGTTGCCGAGGCCACAAGCTGATCAACGCTTTGATGACATCTCTCGAGTCAATGCTAATCGAGCTCGACTTTGATCCTGCTGCTGCACTTGGCTCAGTTGTACACGAACCTACGCAAGTCCAAGGACTATTTACTTCCTTGTAGAAATGTTTCTTCACCTGATGGAATACAGCATGCCATTTCAACAACCCGCAAGATGTTGCGTACAGCTAGCTCTTTTGCTCAGGGAATCCGGGTCTCTACGATAGATGGCCGCTTGTGGCTGCAGCGGTTGAACATGCACTAAACCCCCTGTAGCTGTCCCTGAATACGATCCACCCACACGTCACACCCTCCAGCTCAACTTTTCTCCTACCACTCTCAACGACCAACGTCCGATCGCATCCAAGCCGCCACTCTCAACAACAATCCTCGCCGTTCCATCCTTACGCCATCAAACATGGGCCTCGTCGATTATTCCGACTCGGAATCAGACGCCGAAGTCGACGCGCCAACCAAGCCCGTCACCAAGGCTCCTCCTCCTCCTCCCAAGAAACCCGCGTTCCAAAAGGTCGTCGACCGATCAAACCCGGGCAAAATCACAATCAACCTCCCCCAAGTCGCCTCTTCCCACGACGAAAGCGCACCAAACGGCGATGGCCCGCCGGCGAAACGCGCGCGCACGGGCGGAGGCGGTCTCTTTTCCGGCTTCAACTCGTTCCTCCCGCCGCCAAAGAACACGGGCAAGGCGACGCTGAGCAAACCCTCCGGCAGCCAGACTCGTCCCGGCATCAATCTCAAGACCAGCGCGGAAAGGGGCTTCAGCCGCGAGGAAGACATCTCGAGCGCCTCCAACGGTGCAGATGATGCTGCGCCCGGAGGGCTGAACTTGCCGCCTCCTAAACGGCCGGCCGAGCCATCAATACCAGACACGATGAAGCCTGCTGAAGAGGTCAAGCTGGTGGGGAAGCCATTGATGTTTCGACCCCTCTCGGTTGCTCGGAATGCAAAGAAGAAGACGGTCAAGAGCACGGCGGCTCCGGCTTCCGCAGCATCAACATCAAAGTCGCCAGCCTCGACACAAGCGACGACGTCAGTGACAGGAACAGAACCAGAGCCAGCTGCAGCTCCAGCGCCGCCTCCGAAAAAGACATCGCTCTTCTCATTACACGTGGAAGAACCATCTGAACCAGCGTCGACAGAAGGAAGGGGAACTTACGAACCGCTCTTTGAGACTGGAGAAGCGGCGGATCCGTACGGCGTGAATGGTCTGGACGAGTATTCGCAGCATGTGAACAGCGGTCATATGCCCGCCACCGTAGCGACGTCGTCCAACGCGACAGAGTCCTTGGATAGCGTTGCCGACGATTTGAACCTGTCCGCCTCAGCGAGACGAGAGCTGTTTGGCCGGGGAGGCGGCGGACAGACGGCGAAGAAACTCATCAACTTCAACATGGATCAAGAGTATCAACACAACGAAGAGCTCAGAGCTGCCGGCGACCAGCAGATCCACAATCCCGTCCGCGCCATACACGGCGGCAAACACAGCCTCCGACAGCTGGTGCAGAATGTTTCCAACCAGCGGGAGGCGTTGGAGGAGAGCTTTGCCAAGGGCAGAAGCAACCGACGAGAAGCTTCAAGCCGCTACGGCTGGTGATGAACCTCAGCAACGTTGGCGACTGGAAGGTGCTTTGGAGATATTGAAACTTTTTAGCGACATGAAAACGTTTTGTATTTTCTTCCCTACGTGCGAATTTGCCATGGCCAGAATACCCCCCCTTTTCCCACAAGAAACGCCGATTCACCGCGCTGTGCCCCAACCAAAGTAGAAAGTTATACTATATAACAGGAAAATGTGAAGAGAAGAAGTTAACAAATCAGTATGCCGGGCCACCTTGACAAAAGCGCTCAAAAGGTTTCCACCGCAGCGGTCTTCCCTATATTCAACCCGTTGCCGCCCATGAGGAAGCCCCATTCGCCGCGCGTCACCGGCGATATGTCGTCGTATCCGTGAGGCGTCATGGGTCCTATTGCGGGCGAGTGCGGCTGCAGGTCTGTGTTTGTGTTTGGGCTGAGCATTTGGTCGATTGTGAAGCGGGTGTTCCACAGGGAAGCCATGGATCGATCGACGGGCCGTGCTGTGTGGACTTGTTCTTCGGGCTCCTCAATCTTTGGTATCTCCTCTGCTTTGTCCGGTTCAACGGGGGATTTGGGCTTGGGTGAGAAGTCCGTCTGCAGCTTCAGCGGGGGCCCGATTCTCCGAGGCGTGGGCGGCCGAGAGAACTTGACAGCCGTCATGGCGACCCTCACGATGCCGTCGTCGAGGATGGTGCTCGAAGGGCTGAGGCTGCCATCCTCCCAGACGTCGTCGACGAAGCGGTTCTTTGGCGGCAGCTGCAGCACAAAAGGGGGCGTATTCGAACTCGGCGGTGGCCTGTCCGACGATGGCATCCCCGCGATGCCGCCCACGAGCTCCGGCCCGCCGTACGCGCGGCGATACATGCGATCGAGGTCGGCGATGGCGGAGGCGCTGACGCCGAGCCAGTCGTAGGAGCGGACGAGGTCGGCGCGGGGGACTTTTGCGCCGTTGTTGGCGAGGACGTAGCGGCGCAGCTCGTCGACGGCGTCCTCGAGGCGCAGCGGGGAGTTTGTCTTTGAGTAGCTCGAGAGGGCGCTCTTGATGGTGTAGAGGCGGTCGAGGGTGAGGAGGCTGAGGCCGTCGGAGGAGAAGAGGACTTCGTTTTGGACGACGGAGCTGTGGTAGAGCTGGGTGGTGAGGTCGCCGGTGCTGGGGCTCGTGAGGGGGACGAGCCATCCGCTCCTGAGAGCATGGTCAACATGGTTTTCCTTTCTTTTGTGTCGAGGATGAAGGATTCTGGGCTTACCCGACGCCAAACTTGTTGCCCGCCTTGAGGAGGGTGCTCTTGAGGATCTTTTCGGTCCGCGGGGACAAGTCTCCTGAGTGAAAGCAGCGGAGACCCGTGCTGTTGGACGCTGCCGTCGATCCGGTGCTCTCGGTCGTAGTCAACGACGACGTCGTCGACGGCGTCATCGGCGGAGGAGAAGACGGAAACGCGGGCGAAAGCGGCCACCGGAACCTCGGACTGGACGCCGGCTCCGTGGAAGGATACGACGACGCAGGCGGGCCGGCGCTCCGGGGACTGCCCACGACGTGCTGCGAGGCCGACCGCATGAGGTGCTTCAGGCTCGAGAACGCGAGCCGGGCGGGGCTGCCGGCGCTGCTGCTGCCGCCGGTCAGGGGAGGGGGCGAGTCCGGGGTCCCGGGCGTGGAGCAGGAGTGCTGCTGCGGAGAGGAAGAGGAGGAGATGGGTGAGTTGAGCAGCTGGTAGTCGCGCTTGACGATGATGAGGGTCAGGTGGATCGACTTGCGGGCGAGGCGGCTCGAGGTGTATTCCAGGACGGGGAGGAGGTGAGGCGCGATGTGGTGGGCGTCGAGGAGGGAGGGGCCGGCCTCGAGGGGGGAGGAGATGCGTTCCCTGAGGGCCATGGTTGCGATATCATGGACGAACACGATATCACAGACAGGATGAGTTCAAGCAGAGAGACAAGTACGGATGGTATAAGACAGCGCAAAGGAGAGAGAAAGTCGTCGGCCGCCCTGGATCTTCCGGTATTGTTCGTTGCTGAACCATGTCCTCCCCTTCAGGGTGAAGGTATCTTGTCTGATGATACTGACTGACCTCTGCTACTGCCGCCGCCGTCCGGGACCGAACGCCGTGGAGAGAGCAAAACAGAGGAGTCCACCAGACGGACAGCCGGGGAAAGCGTCCGAATTATATCAAACACGGTTGCCGCTTACGACAAAACTCCAAGAATAACATGAAACATGGACAAGACGAGCGTAAACAAAGAAAAGGTGACGGACCCCCGCAGCATCACCAAAAGCAAAGAGCCCCAGAAGTCAAATCTGTGGAAACCCAGAAACTGCAGAGCTTTGCCCCTGCATCTCGAGTTATTTTTGACTTCTGGGGGACTGTGCTAGTGGTGGTGATGTGGTTTGAGGAGGGAATGAGATGCATTGCGCTAAGGTCCCGGCTCATGCAGTCGAGGGCCGGGCGCGTAAAGGGGGAGACGAGAGCCACATGGAGGGACGCACGTTATATGGAGTACATAACATATTAGCGCTTGCTTGCGACCTTGGCATGTATCTACTGTACGAAAGCACGGCATTGTTTTTCTACGGGACGGGGAACCAGGGCAAGACAAGGCAAGCAAGCAAGCATGGAGGGGGAGGGGGGGATGGGCATGGGAACATGTGGCAGGACCCTTGTGGTTCTGGCGTCAGCCCTGGGGGGGATCGTGGATTTCCCACTGCTGTGCGGCGGGATTGTGAAACTCGTGTGTTGTTGATGTTGTTGGTTGTGATGACGATGAGAGCTGAGCTAGTGAAGAGGACGTTGATTGGGGGGGAATAGGGGGGGGAGAGATTCAAAACAAGGCATCGTTTGTTTATTTGAATGGGGAGCTTGACCAACCAGCTGCTGCCCTACACAACTTTCTTCATATACATGCCGTACGACATGAAAGCAAACACGACCGGAGAAACAGAGGAATGAGGCAAAGCATGACTTTGTTTTTTGGCTTTGTTTTTTTGGCCTTTTTTTTTTTTTTCTCTGGGCCGTCACACTCGCGGACCCCCCCCCGCCCCCCTGTCGAGGTTACTCCCAGGATGGATAGCAACGGCGGGGAGGAGGGGATTTGATTCGCCGGGATAAGCTGTGACGAAGGAGGGTCGGGCGGCTAAAGAATCGAATGGGATCGTGCCAGGGTTTTATTTTTATCAAAGAGAAAAGATGGGGGGGGGGGATAGTTGGTTAGTGTGATTGGGTGGAGAGCTGGAGGGGGGGATCCTTGTTGACGATTTGGTGGGGAGGATTGTATCAATCTGCGTGATGCTTGGGTTTTTGGTATCATTTGGATGTGGATGTGAGGGTTCGGTGATGATGGGATGATGTGTGACGGTTGATGTGATGCTATGTATGCAATGGAGATGAGGAGATGCGTGGATCTTGGTTGACGGGGGAATTATGTATAGTTGATGCTATTTATATGGGTTTGATGTAGCATCGGTGCCCCTTGATCGAATGTCACCCACACTTTTTGTCTGCTTCTTCTTCTTCTTCTTCTTCTTTTTTGTCCTTCTTTCCTTTCGCCCCCTGGTTCATACAGTATGCCCATGTGGGAGAGATTAGGAGAAGGATTCGGTGGAGATGCTGTGCTGTCCCTGCATAAGCTCTTTTTTTTTATATATATATATCGGTAAGAGGTTCGAATGGTGGTTTGGATGCGGCTGAAAAGGAAGGGTAGCGCGTGATGAGATGGGAGAGGGTGTGATGGTTGGCATGGCGAGTGGATGGAGGAGGGGGGGAGTGGTGGGGTGGCGTTTCAGTTGGCGGTGAGGATGGCTTTTATTGAGTGGTGAGGGTTTGGGTTCGGTGATGTTTTGGTGGTGTTTTTGGGGGATGTCTCTATAGGGTATGTGTTGATGATGGAGTGGTGTTGATGGTCGAGCATTGGGTTGTGACTTCAGTCGAGGAGAGATTCTTTTTATCAGCATCAGTCTATTAATCCAGCATTCTAACTCGCTCCAAAGGAATACAAACACGGTCTTAGAACAAAAGGAATTCACAGCTTATTTCTCTCTCCAACACTAAATCAGATACAGATCCTTGTGCTCAGCCTTGATCAAATCAGCCCCCTTCTCACCAACCATGTACACCGAGTTCTGGATCCGACAGTCCGGAATCACGGGCATAATCGAAGCGTCAATCACGCGCAGGTTCTTCACCCCATGCACCCTGAGCGCCGGATCAACAACACCCTGCTCAATCGTCTTCCCCAGCCGGGCGGTGCCGATGGGGTGGAACGCCGTCTGGCACCGGTCGAGCACGGCGCGCCTCATCTCGGCGTCGTCGTCGAGCGGCATGTCCCAGGGGTACTCGTCAACCACGAGGTCCTTGAAGCCGTCGCCCTTGGTCAGCAGGTCGTAGCTGAAGCGGATGCCCTCGCGCATGGCGATGATGTCGAGCTCGCTCTCGAAGAAGTTGAGGTTGATGTTGGGCTGGTCCATGTGGTTGGCGCTGTTGAGCGTCACCTCGCCCGGCTTGGAGATGGGCCGCACGAGGTCGACGACGACGGTCGTGTGCGCGCCCGTCTTGGGCACCGGGTAGTGCCACTGGAAGGCGCTGCCAAACATGGCGACAAAGTCGAGCTCGAAGTGAGGCTGGCCGTCCGGGCACAGGGGGTCCTTGCCGCCGTTGGCCGCCACCGCCTTGCTGTAGACGGGGTCCTTGGCCAGGTAGCTGTCGATGCGGGGGAAGCCGACCATCTCGAGGAAGCCGGAGCCGAGGGGGCCCGAGTGGTCCTTTTCGTAGACGGCGCGGGCGGCGGCGTTGGCCGCCGTCTTGCGCAGGATGGTGTCGTCCATGCCGTAGTCGTCCTTGACGCGCAGCACAAAGGGCACCGCCGGGTGGTCAATCAGGTTCTGGCCGACGTGGCGCGAGTCGACGATGCAGTCGATGTTGTGCTTGGCCAGCTCCCGGGCCGGGCCGATGCCGCTGAGCATCAGCAGCTTGGGGCTCTCGTACACGCCCTGGGACAGGATGACCTCGCGGTTGGCGTAAAAGGTGAGCTCGGAGCCATCGGCGCGGGTGACGGTGACGCCCCTGCAGACGCGGTCGGCGTAGTCGACCAGCAGCCGCTTGGAGTGCACCTCGGTGAGGACGGTGATGTTGGGCTTGTTCTTGAGGAAGAGGAAGCTGCCGCTGCGCTGGCCCTTGTAGATGCTGTCGGCGCAGTGGTACAGGCCGCGCATGTCGCCGTCGTAGATGTCCTCCGTCAGGGGCTCGCCCATGGACGCCCACGCCTTGGTCAGGGCGTCGCGGAAGGGCGCCAGCTCGTGCAGCAGCTCGGCGTGCGAGATGTGAATGGGCCCGCCGGAGCCGATCTTGGCCAGCTCCGGGTCGTACAGGCCGTCGTCGTCGTGGTAGGTGGCGCTCTTGCGCAGGTAGGGCACCAGGGGGTCCCACGTCCACTCGTCGCCGCCGTACTCGGCCCACATGTCAAAGGTGGCCTTGCAGCCGGGGACCCAGGTGAAGTAGTTGAGCGACGAGCTGCCGCCCAGGATCTTGCCGCGCGTGTTGGGCTTCTCGATGCGCTCGTAGTCGTCGCGCTTGACGATGGTCGTCTTGTAGGCCCAGTCGTGCTTGCTGCCGCGCAGGTTCATGGCGTTGGACGGCGTCATGATCTCCTTGAGCTGCTCCGGGTTGGCCACGCCGGCCTCGAGGACGAGGACCCGGACGTTGGGGTTCTCGGCGAGACGGCCGGCGACGGTGTTGCCCGCAGTGCCGCCGCCGACGACGATGAAGTCGAAGCGGTCTCCGGAGTTGATGGGGACGGTGATGGTCATGTTGGCGGTTGGATTGGTTGATTCGGGTTGTTACAGTGATGAAAGCAGTAGCTGATTCTAGCTTGCAGAAGATTGGAGGTTGATGTGGGTTGTTGCTATTGATGGTGTCGTTGTTCCTCTTCTCGATGAGATGCAGTTGGATCTTGTGGATAGATTGCGCCGGCGAGCTTGAAGCCGTATGATGAATGTGATGGTGCTGATGCCGATGCTGATGGGTGTGATGCTGTGAGTGATGATTCGACACAAAGCCTTCCACCTCGTCCATCTTATATCCTTCCAAACGCCTCATCCTCCTCTCGAATCTCAACCGTCATCGTCATGCCGGATCTCGCTGTCGACACATCCCACCACGGCTCCGGCATCTCCTACGCGAGGATCCACGGGCATCATCCTGGATATCCCGAAGTAGAAGCTTCCCACTAGCACTGTATGCCGATGAAATCGAGTGAAGTCATGGACGATGTGCGCAGCAAGTCAACAAGAAGCCGAACTTGTCCAGAGACGAGCTGTCATCAATGCAAGGCTGCTCCACAACGAGGCTGAGGCGCCTGTATCTCGGCATTCAAGCCACAGATGGCCCCCCTTTTGCTTCCATTGGCCCCATAAATTGCCAGTCTACGTCATCCGCTTCGCTCTCATTGGTGCATAATCCCTGTCACGCTCGCGGCGGTTCGGCATCGTAGCCGTTGGGCCTCCCGGCATCTTTTCTTCGGCCAATCAGCATCTCTCCTGGTTCCAGCTGAGTGGCTGCTTGAGCGTCTGCCATTGGCTCGGGAGAATGGCTTCGTTCTCGCTGCCCTCAGCTTGTGCATACCGAACTCCCGAGCTGGACAAACTGCCGACCAGAGATGCGTCTTTTTGCCTGAATCTTCTTTTCCCTGCATCCTCGTTGCATAAGGCTGATGCAAACAAGCATGACGTCGCAGATCTCTCGGATCGGACGGCGCTCTCCATGCAGATTGCGCAGCGTCGCACGATATCATCTTGACGTCCTTGATTGTGGAAGCTTCTCGTCTCTTCCACTCCGCTAGCAATGCTCAGATCAAGGGCACAGATGAAGAAGACAAGCCACCAGCTTTGCTTTCTACTGGAAATACCGGATTGGAGACGCTTCGGGTCCGGGTGGGGACCGAGAGACGGTCGAGCCGGGACACCTTGGAGGCCCGAAACGGTTTCGGATGGAACTCGGTGTCGGCGTCGGGGAGGCGTCATTGATTCTGTAGAGGCAATGACTCTCTGTGCAGGGAAATCTGCTATGTATCGTGAGGAACCAGAATGCAAAAGGCAGCATGGAGGCTGACGAGAAGTGGACCTCTTGAGAAGCAAGATAATGCAACGGGCAGAGAGTGAAGATGGGGACGTGTATATCAGTCTGTTCTCCCCGGAGCCCATCAACACATGAAAGCAAGTCGTATCTAAATCATCATTCTCCGGCCAAGCTCGCACTTGACTTAATCATCATACACCATTACCCAGTATCATGGCTTCATTCTACACCGGTGCCGAGGGTGAGCCTCTCCCTTTGCCATTCACGCCTTGACCCCTGAAACATCATGTGCTTTGCCTAACACGGTTCAACCCCCAGGATGCCCGTACCCCAATCCCAACGCCAGCGTCCAGCTACGCAACGGCTCAGGAGGGGGCCTCGTGCTCCTTCAAGACACGCAGCTGATTGAGACGCTGGCTCACTTTAACCGCGAAAGAATTCCCGAACGGTAAGAACGTCATCCCAATTCCCATACGAGTACATTGCTAACATGAACTTTCTCACTTCAGTGTCGTCCACGCCAAAGCTGCAGGGTAAGTTCTTCTAAACGCATCCACATCACATAAGGATCGATGCTCACACGCATGGACAGTGCCTACGGCGAGTTCGAGTGCACGCACGACTGCACCGACATCACCTCCGCCAGCTTCCTCAGCAAAGTCGGCAAGAAGTCCGACGTGCTGGTGCGCATTTCGACGGTTGGCCCTGAGCGAGGCTCTGCCGATACCACGCGGGATGTTCATGGCTGGGGCATGAAGATTTACACGGACGAGGGCAACCAGGACTTTGTCTGCAATAACATTGTGAGGGCGTTGATGCCACGATGAGTTGGCCATGCTAACGGAGACTGACAGCCTGTCTTTTTCGTCCGGGATCCGATCAAGTTCCCTTCGATGAACCGCTCTCACAAGCGCCATCCTCAGACAAACCTGAGCGACTCGGACATGGTATGTAGCCCCCTTATACCCCAGATTGTCAACGTGAATTTGCTGATTTGAACGTCTTCTCTAGTTTTGGGAGTAAGTGCTCGTCATATAGCTACAACCTGAGTTGATTCTAACGAGTTGCCATCACCAGCTTCCACCTCGGCAACCCCGAAGGCATCCACGCCCTCATGCACCTCTTCAACGACCGCGGAACTCCCGCCTCCCTCCGCAACATCAACGCCTACAGCGGCCACACATACAAATTCACCAAAGAGGTACTTCCTCCCCCCCCTTATTTTCCACTCACCTCAACAAACCAATACTTACACGAGCATCACCAACAGGACGGCTCCTTCAAGTACATCAAGCTCCACATCAAGGCCCAAACCGGCGTCAAGAACTTCACCGCCGACGTCGCCGCCAAGACGGCCGGCGAGAACCCCGACTTCCATACGCAGGACCTCTTCGAGGCCATTGAGCAGGGCAACTTCCCCACGTGGGACGTCTTCGTGCAGGTCATGGATCCCAAGGAGGCGGAGACGTACCGGTGGAACATTTTTGACATGACCAAGGTGTGGCCGCACAAGGACTATCCGCTGCGCCAGATTGGGCGGTTGACGCTGAATCGCAACGTGAGTTTCTTCTCTACTGGATTGCGGAATGTCTGTAACTAATGGCATCTCGCCAGCCTCAAAACTACTTTACAGACATTGAGCAGGCTGCCTTTTCGCCATCCAACATGGTCCCCGGCATCGCCCCCTCGGCCGATCCCAGTATGTCAACTCTCCCCCTTTTTTTCCCACCATCTTATCAAACCCCCAATCTCCATGCTAATACAACAACTCTCCCCAAAAAGTGCTGCAAGCCCGCATGTTCGCCTACCCCGACGCCGCCCGCTACCGCCTCGGCGTAAACTACCAGCAGCTGCCCACCAACCGCAGCAAGGCCCCCGTCTACAGCCCCTTCCAGCGCGACGGCTTCATGAACTTTTCCGCCAACTACGGCGCCGACCCCAACTACGTCGGCTCCTCGCTCAAGCCCACACCCGTCAAGGCCGGCGGTAAAGTGAGCAGCACGATTACGGAGCACGAGAAGTGGGTTGGTGAGGTCAGTAGCTTTACGAGCGAGGTTGGGCCCGAGGACTTTGAGCAGGCGACTGCGCTTTGGCGCGTGCTGGGCGGTCAGGAGGGCCATCAGGAGAGGTTTGTTGGGAATGTGGCGGGGCATTTGGCCAAGGCGAAGAGTGCCATGATTCGGAGTCGGGTTTATGGTGAGTGCCTGCGAGTTTGAGTGGGAACGCTTGTTGTGATGCTGAAGTGCTAATGGTTTGTTTGGCGTAGAGTATTTTTCACAGGTGGATAAGGACCTTGGAAGGCGTCTTCGCGAGGTTACGGAGGCAAAGGTTGCTGCTGCTGCGTAAATGCACATTGACAAAGGGGGTTGTGCTTTGGAATGGATAGAAGACGGTTCGAGACTTGACTTGTAGACTGATGCATGCTTCTGTCAGAAGGAGTCTAGAAACGGCTCAATGCTGGATACATCAAGTAGAGAAGCATAGAAAGAAACAAACGAATATAGAGAAGATGAAATAAGAAGATGTCCCAGATCTAGATTGGTTTCACTTCATATCACACAGAGGTAAGAATCAAGCGGTGACTGCTCTGTTGCCACCTTTTGCCTCTTTTCTTCCACTTGACTCTTTGTCTCATCCCATCACAGTTCAGCTCACCACAGCTCAATATCTTTCTAATGAGTCTCTTTGTTTAATCACACATCTGATCTACCAGTCGAACGCACATTCCGTGAGATCCTTGCGGTTCCACTCGCCCAACTGGCCTTTATGCAAAAGCCGATACAATTCATTAACCCTCTTCAGATACTTTTCCACTCGCCTGAACCTGGGCCACCTCCCCATCTTGAAGGAACAAGCCGCATCTCCGTACATCAAAAGCCCATAGACCCCTTTATACAAGCTCATAGCCCACAAGATGGGATTCCTTTGTCCATGTCAAGAAAAGTCAGAAAACGGCCAATCACCATTCATGCATTGTGCCTTGAAAGGAATCTGGGGAGACTGCAGAGGTGCCTGCACTAGGAACTCACAGCAAACCAACACAAAACCAAAATCTAGGCATCAAAAGCCCCCATCTGCTGCAAGCTTCCTTCGCTTCACGCGGCTTTCTCGCGCTGAGCACTTCAAGAGTCTCCTGCATGGCCAACAGATCCCGCGAAAGGCTGTCGCGCAGGATCTTGAGGCGCCATTGCTCCCTCGTCATGTCCGAGCACAAGTCTCTCATCTCGACGGCTACGACTGTGACATTGTTAGCGTTTCTCTCTCTCTCTCTCTCTCTGCTAAGGGGGGGGGGGCTCTCGCCATACGTACCCTTCGATGGGGAGGTACTGATTTCGTGGATATACTTGGATCGCTCCTCGGCATGCACCAGCTGCAAAGTGTCCAGGTACTGATTCAGGTTCATGTCCGCGGAGCGACGGTGAATCTCGTAGTCGTCGAGTAGCTCGCGATCAACTTCATCTTCTGTTTGGCATTGAGACAGGACGGCATGTAGCCTCTCGGGATAATGAGGCTCTTTCAGTTCAAAGCCAGCGGCCGTGTCCGGCTGTCCGAGACGGAGCACCATCTCATCGCGTGGCCTTGAACCATTATCCGCCATTTTCAGGAAATTAAAAGGGATGTAAGGACCTTGAGATACGATGGCTGAACACAGCGAAGAAATATATGCGATGAACTGATGTCTTCCCAGGCGTCGTGATCATCTGGACGCATCATCAAGAGAGGAATTCGTTCACATTGTACAGAGCACCAGCAAGGTAAAACCCAATCAGCAGCCAATTGGTCCAGAATCAGGCCGCCACGTCAACTGCAGAGATCAGTCCCGGAGGGTGCAACAAGGGGATAGATAATTGGACGAAACGGACACCCATGCACAGCCAACAACGAAACGTTGTTGCGACACGGCTGCATGGAAATTAGGCTGTTTCCCCCCTCAGTTAGGCAGCGCAGGATTGTACGCCATGAGTCCTGAGATACTCTGCTTTTTCTGCTCGCGTGAGACTCTTGTCAAAGCATCCGTCCTAGGTTGAGGCAATCGAGAAACTTGGCTATTTGTTGACCCATCATCGTTGAGCACTCTTCAGAAATCGACGAGAGCTTCTTTTATTCTTTTACATGATCAAGGAGGCGCTTTGAATGTGGACGAACACGCCATGTCTGACTCGTCTCCCTCAACCGAGAAGAAGAGCCTCGTGGTTCATCTGCAAGTATGGCACTACAGGGCTTCCGAAGGGAGAAGCGTTGATGCCAACAACGCCTTTGCCGACCTCTTTCGCAACACAGCAGACTGGGACGTGGTTCAAACAGAATTCCATGCCGTTGCAGGTCTGAACTCGCACGATCGATACGTCCCCGTGGAGGTGAGTCCAAACACCCACCCCCCCCCCCCCCCCCTTCCAGGCTCCCAGAGTGCACCTAACCGACTATCGTCTCATCAACAGGTGCGTTTCCGCCACAAGACGCTGGAATACGACCACCAGGGCGAAGCCGCCACGGCCGCCGTCCGCAGGTTCTTTTTCAAGACCGCGCCCCAGTTCGTCTACCAGTTCTGCATCAGGAACAGGAGCACTCCCCATAACCTCAACATCTTTCCGGTCGATGTTCCGAAGAGCTTCAAGTCGCGGTACACGCATGTGTATGGACTGAATCCGCTCAATATCCGCATCAACACCTTTCTCCTTCCTGAACGGTTGCGAACGAACGACGGCGAGGACGAGGTGCAGAATTGGTGAGCAAGATATCGCAACACTTTTTCTTCTCCTTCCCCTCTTTCTATTTCTGGGATTCGGCATCTGGGCTGTTCACTGACTGGGCAACTGCATGGTCCAAGGTTGCGAGTCGCGGGCAACGACAACACCGCCGACGATGTCTTGGGAACTCTGGCCGTCGCCGTCAGCCTCTACCTCATCTACCATCGCAGGCAAAACGCAGAAAAAGGGAAAGTGAACGGCCAGGCTGACGGCCAGATCGCAATGGTGAACGGTTACATGTCCGGCGTGTATTTGCCAGAAGAACTCGGCGGATTGCGAGCACTGTTGCGAAAGGTCTGTCCTGTTCAAATTGCGAACCCCAAACATGCAATGCGAGACGGCATAAGCTGACTTCAGCCCCGACTCCGGGACAAAAAGCTGCGCGCAACCGGAGACAATAACGCCTCCCAGCCGGAAGCTCCCATCACGAGTGTGCAAGTGGCATTGAAGGGCGCTGGTCAACTCCTAACGGAGTACGAGCGTCTGGCTGATCTGGTCAAAGGCAGATCGAGGAGGCTAGAAGAGGACCGAGGTGAGTTTCCTCATCACCTGTCAACTCGGCATTTCATTCATTGCGTGCTGGTTTCGGACACTCACATCAGCAGTCCTCTCGTGCCAGGATCTGCACGAGCTGGTGCAAGACGCCCACGCCGTGACGCTCCACGTGTCCAGACTGAACCAAGCAGCGCGACCCATCATCAGACTGCTCGAAGAAAGCTACAAGGACACCATCGCGCACTCCAAACGCCATACAGACGTGGTTGGTATCGTGGGCTACATCAGCCTGACTCTCCGATACTTCACGGGCCGTTCAACGGGAAACGATGCCGAATATCGCAAGTGGGTTGCAAAAGGCGCAGAGGCCACGCAAAAGAAGATGCGTGTCAGGGACTGTAAGTGCTGCCTGTCCTTGGTGTTGCTCATGCTTCCCTTGGTGATACTCACAGCACAGATTGCCATTTAAAGAGCTATAGGGCTGACAAATGCGTATCTATGCAGTCCACATTGAGCTGAAGAAACTAGTCAGGGACGTCCGTCAAGCACAGGGCGCCATTTCCGAGGTGTTTTGCGCTCAAGTCATGAATGTACAGCTGGACGACGCCCTGCCAGAGCACGAGAGGAGGAGGATTCTCGCAACGCTGGGCGTCGACATGGAGGCCGTTTCGAACCCCGTTTACAGCCAGGAGCTGATTCGACACCGGATAAGGACGTTTCTCTCACAGGACACCGTGCTGCGCGACAGCATGGAAAAAGTGCTGGAGGATATGAATGTCAACCGGGATTGAGAGAAGGTCTCGTGAGTGATTGTAAAGAGTAGAAGCAGAGGGAAAATCTCAAGTTTGATAATAGCAATCGAGGTTGAAGATACGTACCGAAGAGCAAAGGACCCCGCTGACCAAATACCGACTGCTGATTCGTCGGTCTAAGCTCGGGAACCCCTCGGATCTGACGAAGCGGGTCGGGCAACCTCCGTCCCCACCCTGACGTCACAATCATAAGCTCCCGAATGCCAGCTCTCGGCCTTCAGGAACTGCTTGAACACACCAAAAGACGAGCGTCTATGAAAGCGGGCAACGCCTAAATCACCACCATCGTATGTAGATAAATAGTCAAGCATATCTTTTCATATTTCTACTATAATTGTACCTCGTTGGCTCGGGGTGAGCAAGGCATGGATGCAACAGCCGGCCGCTTCACGGCACGTCTCTCGCAGCTTCGAAGCCAGAGACTTGTTCGACTTCATCACAGCTATAGTCGCCATCACCGTCTCTTTGTAGCCCAATCTCACTCTCAATCTCAGTTACAGCCTCATTCTCAATTTCAAGGTCCTTCTCAGCCTCATCTCCAACTCCAAGCAAGACACCACTCCTCACTCTCATCCCCATCCACTTACAGACCATCACTCTCTCTCCTCCACCCATCAACACCAACATCAGTATCCTCACTCACCACCACCGCACCCTTCACAACAACAATGAACGTCCCCCAACCAGTCCAAGCCCCCCTCACCAAATCCGCAACCTTCCTCGTCCTCTCCCTGCCCCCCTCCCCCTCCCCGTCCTCCCTCAAAACCATCCGCTCCGCCCTCGCCAGCATCGACGACCTCTCCAAGAACGTCTCCATCCGAGACCTCAACTCCAACTTCTCCGTCACCGTCGGCATCGGCTCCGCAGCATGGGACCTCCTCGTCCCGCCCTCCGCCAACCTCCCCAAACCATCCGAACTACATCCCTTCCGCCCCGTCCACGGACAACGCCACTCCGCACCCGCCACCCCCGGCGACCTGCTCTTCCACATCCGCTCCGACCGGCGCGACATCTGCTTCGAGTTCGAAAGCCAGCTCCTCCGCCTCCTCGGCGATGCCGTCGCCGTAGAAGACGACACACAGGGCTTCCGCTACTTTGACGCCCGCGACCTCCTAGGCTTCGTCGACGGCACCGCCAACCCCGCTGCCTCCGACCTCCCCGAAGCAGTCCTCATCGCGGAAGAAGACGACCATAAAGCCTGCGTGGGAGGAAGCTACGTCGTCGTTCAGAAATACGTCCACGACATCCCCTCCTGGCGCGCCCTCTCCACGTCCGACCAGGAGGCAATCATTGGCCGCACAAAGTCCGACAACATCGAGCTCGACGATCAGTCCCCCGGGTCGCAGCAGCCGCACAAGACGCTCACTACGATTGAGGACGAGCAGGGCAACGAGCATGGGATTTTGCGCGACAACATGCCCTTTGGGTCGCCTGGCTCGGGCGTGTTTGGGACGTACTTTATAGGGTACTCGAGGAGGCTGTGGGTCGTGGAGAAGATGCTGGAGCGCATGTTTGTCGGGGACCCGCCGGGGAAGCATGATCGCATCTTGGACTTTTCGAGGGCTCTGACGGGGGGGACGTTTTATGTTCCGCCGGGCTGGGTCTTGGGCAAGTTGGACGAGGATTGACCTGTTTGATGGTGTCAGTCGGCTGAAGAGGGAGCATCCGAGGTCAAGGTGATGCTTGTTCGTATATAGCAAGGTTTTGACAATTGGAAATGGTGTGCTGTGAGAAGGAGTACACAAACATGCCGTGTACGAATGATTCACACCACTCTTGTGAGCGAATCATCTGTATTTGCCCAGCCTCGACGTATTCACCGCGTTAGTTTTGAGATCGGTATAAAGAACGAAACACCCATTGATTGAACATTGCTTTGTACCAGTCTATTTGCCATACCGCGAAAAACACACTCATCTCCTTGCCTTATCTCGTGATCCGTCCCCGCTGTTCTACGACAGCTGGATTTTCTCTGCCTTTCGCCTGGTGCCATGTCCAGGTCCATACCCTCGGCTGACATGGCCCGCTTGCCTATGCATTTCTATCGGTGCTCGTTATTTAGATATATGACTCCCCGTGACAGGGCGTCTCCGAGGGGAGAAGAAGTAGTACCGCGAGGAATGTTGATGAGGAGGAAGGAAAAGGAACCCCCTGAAAAAAACCAACAAAACACAAACAAGAGACTGGTGTATATCAGCCCAAACTCCCCCGTAAACTCCATGGTTGCTTCTCTATCGAATCATCCGAGACTCATCATCCGCCTCCCACCTCTCCGAGGCAGCAGACGAGCTATATTGCGTTTGCATCATCCGGCTCGCCAATCTGCTGGACTCCAGCATCGGCCGGGCCATCGAGCGCATCTGATGAGATACAAGAGCCTTCCCAGTCTGCAAGGGTTACGTCAGGCTCGTAACAATAGTTGAGCGGGTCAACAATGGGGGGGATTGCTAGCATACCAGAACCGTCATCCTCAACCTCATCCACGACATATTTTCGCAAAGAGCCCAACACCTCTGGTTCGACTATGTTAGCATAACACTCTGAACGCAGGCGCCGCCTTTCACCACAAGTATGGCCGGGGAATGACTGCTCACCATCCTGCAACGCCCTAAACTCAGCACTGGTGTCGTCATCGGGATCCGGCTCTGGACTGTAATAGGGGGAGCATCTGGCAACTACCCGGATCACGGCGCTTGCAGACTCCCGCCCAATGAGCTTACGGCGACTTATGTGCTCTTCCTGGAGATACAGCAAACACGATATCCCCAGCTTTTGGATGGCAGTTTGTAAGCCCTCTCTTTCCCTCTGCCTTTGCGAACCCTCGTCCGAATCGTCTGCGGCAGGGCCAAAGAGTTCCTTCTCCAGAAAGCATTCGGTCTCGTACCTCACCTCGGCATCTGGAAAGACGAGAAGATGAGGCGCCCAGTCCGGCAGCGTTTCAAGGCTACAAGCCTCCGCCGTTTGCGCCATTTCACTGTCACTTCTCTTCAAATTGAGCGCTGTTTGAAAGTGTTCCAGAAACGCCTTGGCTTCGTCTGTGTTTTGTAGGTTGCCAGCCTGCCCGGCGATGTGGCCCATGAGAACCTGCATGTGGTTGGCCGAGGGCGTGTGTTCCAGATAGGTACAGGCGCCTCGCAGGTATGGATCCATTGGTTCTGTCGTCTCTCCCTGAATTCTTCTCCGCAGAGTGTTGAGCACCCTCAGGTCCATCTGGTTCGACAATGCCGTCAAGCGGCCAAGGATGCCGTGGGTGGCCTCAAGGGCTTGGTCGATGCCCAGTAGCTTTTCCACAAAGATGCTGGCCAGCTGGCGCTCTGGGTGGCTGTGAATCAAAAACACTTCGTCCGACGTCCAGGGGAACGGTGGCTCGAAGAAGCGCAACCGGTCCTCCGCTGCGTCGACAATGCTTTGCGCGTCCACGGTGGGATCGAGCTGGGAAATCAGGTAGTTGATGAGGTTCAGGATCGATACGTACGACGGGGGTCTGTTAACAGCTCGTCGGTAGATGCTGTGCAACATCTTCGCATAGTTCGGCGGCAGCTCCATAGATACGTCGGCCGCAATGATGCGCAAGAGCTTGAGCAGATAATCGTTGGCTAGCATGTGGGCCACCTCTCGCGGTCCCAATTTGGCAAACTCGAGCATCATGCCAAACACTTCGTCCCAAGAGCGGAGATGGAATTGGAAGTGTTGCCAAAGATAGTCAAATGAGCACATTACCCCCGTCAAGACGTATGCCTTTGGTGGAAACTCGTCGTGACCCAAGGGATTGGACGTAAACTCGCCTTCTCCATCATCTTGAGCAGCTCCATCGGAGCTCCTTGGTCGATCGTAGAGCTGAGGTGTCTCGGTCGCTATTTTCCCCAATACAATAGCCATAGTGGCTCCAGCAAAGGCACGAATCTTGGCCTCCGGGTTGCGCTGCACCAAGCCCCTGAGCGCCTCATGACGCGTGTTGAAGTAGTTGAAGAACGCAAACGCGCAGTCTCCACACTCAACAACAGCTGCTCTGATGAGCCCCGAGAACGACTCGAAATTCGGCGTCCCTTGTTGTCGACTCACAAGCTGGTCAAGGTGGCCGAGAGCCATCTCCATCGCTAGGTCTTTGAATGCGTGGGCCGGCATCGCTGTTGTATCCTTGTCGGACCCCTGGGGTGGTTGTTGTTGCTGCTGCTGGCCTGTGCTATCATGGCCGATGCTGTTCTGGAGGAATCCTGCGTGCTTGAAGCAGTGTTGCACAAACTCAGCGTGGCTGGCATCATATAGACAGTGTCGCTTGAGAATGACGGTGTTATCATTCAGGATATGTTCTCGGAGCAGAGGGTCAGTGTCAATCTGGAAAGGGATAGTGTCCTCCGGGGATGACAGCATTGATTGCTGCTCCGCAAGGAGAGATGAGGAGCGTTGATAGAACAGCATGTAGGCGCTGTACGTCTTGTCAGTCGGCTGTCGGTCGGAAAAGGGCGGGCTGCTTTGCTGAACCGGACCGCCAAACGTGCTCGCCGCCATCTGACGCGGGTCCCAGGGCGTTACGGTATCGTCGTTGAACTCTACCCAGCTTTGACAGTCTGCACTCGACGTGCGCTCTCGTATATATGAATAGTAATGGCCTGATTCCGCCGTACCAGAGTGGACGAGGACGCCAACTAGCTCAAACAAGTCAGGCGGGTTCGATTCCTTCGTCGGATCGCTGAGGTAGTCAATTGTGTACGGGCGCATGTCGATGCTTGGAGGAAACACAAAATGGTCGTTCACTTTGCACCGCTGTTGGGTACGGATGTTAAAGTCGAACCGTTTCAGATGAAATATCAGATTGTCGGGCAAGTCTCTCAAGCATGTCCTGCCGATTGTCAACGTTAGACACTTTTACTTCTCTGTGTGGTTCTTCGTCTTCTTCTCGCCAGGGCTTACCTCTTCACGGCATCAACATGTTGGTCGCAGGACGAGCATTTGTACTTGTTATCTGCAAAACAATCACCCATTTGTCAGCCACGGAGAGATAGACCAGCAAAGATTCTGCATGAGGGCTGCATTCACAACTTACCACCTTCCAAGACCTCTCCGTCAACGTAAGCCTGAAGGCTTTCGTGGAGCGTCTTCTTTCCGTTGATGTCGCACTGGATTGCTGAAAATGGCTCGAGCCGCTCAGACACATGCTCACACTCCTTCGACTTGATCTGTTGGACGAGCTGTCCTCCATAAATCGACCGTAACTTTTTCCTTTCGCCTTCCGTCATCAACTGACTTTCCAATCGGTCAAACAGCAGGCTATAAAACTCTTCCACGTCCATCTGGTTGTGGATGTCTATCATGGCGTCTTCGTATGTCTTGATGGAGCTGACCAAATCAGTAGGGTCGACCGATCGGCGGTAGCTTTCCTGCATGAAACCAAAAAGCTTTTGCATGTGGAAAAGCATTTGCTGGGAATGGCCTGGATCTCGTATGTTAAACTCGAGTACGAATTGGCGAAACCGGGTATTCATGAAGAGCTGGGTGAGGAGTGAGTTGAGATAGCACGTGTTTGAGAGATTCTGCAGGCCCACGTAGCCGTGCGACCTTATGGCTTGGTTGCGGTTGAAATTGTAGGGCAAATCGTATATATACGGATCGAGGCCGTCATCCTCGTCTGGGAAATAGGGGACGAGGGAATTGAGGTTCTGGAGGATCGCCCAAAATCGATTCGGGTAGTCTTTCGTGAAGGCGAATATCGCTTCGTACAGTCTCGCGCGCGTGTCCGTCCGCAACACCACCCTTGGCACAGGCTGTGCCGACTCAACTCGGCGTTGCGGGAAAAGGTGGCTCTGGAATAAGATCTCGGCAAGATCATCGGGCAGGACCGGAGAGGCGGGTAGAGTGCTATCCAGCTGCAGGCACCGGAGCAGAAGAGAAGATAGACCGGCTGCAGCATAGTCCTGCGACTCCGGCCGGTCCAGTCGCTCAGTCGAGGTGTGGTTGAGGAGCAGTTCACAAACCTGTCTGGCGAAAGCTGGGATATCCACCTCCGAAGGTTCAATTAGGCTCATTCTGCAAAATAAGTACTCAAGCCCTTCGAGAAATTCCTGGCATCGACTTTGATTGCCGATTGCCTCCGGGAGAAGGGCCAAGGCAGTAGACCAAAAGTAGCGCGTCAGAGGATAGGCCAGTCCTCCAACATTCCCTTCTTCGGGAGAGACTGGGCGCCCTTCTGACTCTGCTGCCGTCCTGATCATGTTGACAACATGCCTTCTGACCTGGGGGCGAGAGTCCCAGAGGATTAGATCATGGAGGACATGCCCAAACGACGAATAATCGGCAACCCTCTCCATGAATGCGCTCTGCGACAGACAGAGCCGCAATATGGCTGACAACGTGTTCTCGATCAAAGACAGTGCAGCTTCATCTTCCCTGGCCATCGCTGCGTCTGTCAGTATCTGAATGAGGCGACCTGCGCTCGGGTACGTAACAGACGTCCCCGCCGACGGCTGGACGATCGACAAGAGGGTTACAAAAGTCTGCATCAAGGCCTCCATGAGTTGAATGCTTAAGTTGGGTCTGACTTGATGCAGAAAGGCCTCATCAGAAATGGCCTGTACGATGAGGGGAAGACTTGATCTTAAAACCTCTTCGTTTGAGATCTGAGAGAATCCATGAACCTCGCCACCAGCTTCATCATTGGCAGACCCTTTCGAGCGAATGGGCTCAAGGTACTTGGAAAGGGCGCCAATCGCATAGAGGGATTTGTAAGGCTGTCCAGGGGGGAAGAGATCGGTGTACACGGTGGTTTGACCCTCTAGCAAGTCGATGATGTGGCCGTCGATGGGCAGATCGACGAGAAGGCGATAGACTTCACTCGCGATCTTGTCTTCCATACCGAGATAGCTCCAGAGCTCTGAGAAACGCGACAGAATACGAATTTCCAGTGCGGATGCGCCATGCTGGATCCGAGTAGGACTTCCCAAAGTGTCATCTTCTTCTCGAATGACCAGCATTATGCCGTCTTCAACATGTAAACTCTCCAAGGATTGGGTCATCTGCTCCACTGAGGGGAGAAATTGCCGCCCTTTGTAGATGATGCGAAAGTTGCCGAAACCGGTCTCGTGCCGCAAGTTGGATATTAGAGAAGCGGCCGTGTTTAGCTTCCCAATGCGCAACGGCTTCACTTCTGTCTTTGGACCTCCGTCAAAAGTCTGGTACTTGAGCGGCGGAAGCTCTCCTTCAACTTGATATGGCTGCTCCTGGAAGAATGGTCGAAAATCGGGAGCGCACAGGGCGGGATTCGCAAAATGGCCCTGAACGAAGACCCTGAGAAGCTGCAGTGTTCGGGTGAAGATGCGTTCCTGCTCCTGTATCTCGTCTTCAGTTGCGACAATCACCATCGGCTCGTCTTCGCCGCTTGATGTCCCATCGCTTGACGCCTTGATCTTGCTCGCCGAGGCGCTTAGCTGGTTCAGGCAGCGCTCGACAAAGGCCGAGTGAACCCGACGAGCCCGATCAAACGAATATGTCGTGATGGCCTGGCTCTCCAGATAGACGCCAACGGCCAAGCTGCGAATCCCCTCTTCGGCAATCTCGGCGTTGTCAACGTCCATGATAAATCGCCAAAGTTGCTCAACGCCGTTTTCCTTCAGAAACGTCTCGTCATCGAGCGCGCAATCGACATCGGCGTTATTAACTGCCGAGGCAACTAGTTTTTTGATGCAACTAAGCAATCCCTTGCAAAAGCAGGAAGACGGTAGATCGGGAAGATACCGAGAAAAGCAAAGCCGCAGGAATGGATTCTCGAACGCCATGCCGTGAGCAAAATCCATGAAGATGTCCCAAGCGGAATTCCTGTCCTCTTCGCAAAGACTAGCCGGCCCAACAAGCAGATCCCAAAGTTTCCTGCCCAAGTCTTCGGGTATTGCGTCCGGCCGGAGGCGGATGAGATTTGCAATGAAGTCTTTCCTTGGATGATTGACCTGTCCAGAAAACACCGGACGTATACCAGCAGTCCTGGTTGACTGAATGGCATGCTCTAGCTCTTCCACCAGCAGCCTGACCAAGTCATGCTTTTCGACGAGAACGTTCATCTCGTCAGCCATATTCGGACGAATGGTGATGGCCAAGCAACATAGGCTTCCCAAGGCAGTTGGGGATTTTGCTGCAATGTCCTTGATACAGTTTGCATATAGTTCCTGGCGACCCTCGCTGTCCGGGCCATAGAAGAGCAAGCTTCTGAGCTTTTCCGTGGCTGCTTTTATTTGCGCATCTGGATGATACACCTGGAAAGTGGACGACTGGAGAAATGCCTCCCTCAGCAATCTTAAACAGAGGTCGTATGGAAGGAAGCCGAGAGTGATTCCCTCCGTCTTGCATCGCATCACCAGCTCGTGGTGGACGACGGCCCAGTAATTCTTCAGCGTTTGGTTGAAATCCTTCATCGGAAGAGCCTGGAACTTTTTGCAAAAAAGGAGCAGTGTGGGATAATCGAACAGGTTCGTGATCGAGGTTGCCATCTTGGCAACAGCTTTCTCTATCCGAGGGTCCTGACTCTCAGTGAGTCGTTGCCATAGACGATCGGTATGGTCCTTGTCGTACATCTTGGTGACGACCAGGTATCCAATAATGTTGGCGCTCTCATTAATGAGCTCCGGGTGGCAATTGGGCCCGAGAATGTAGTCTACCAAGCCTGTCCGAAGGAGATGGTGACCCAGGTGATCGGTGAAGTGCGGGTCTGGGCTTGCGCTGGGGACACCGAAACGCTTCCAGGCACCGACGAGCTCGTTGCACATGGTGGTAGCCGCCATCACCCGCAGCTGCAGCTGGCTGGATCGAATCAGCCTCCCAAGGATGTCCACCTTCCATTCCCATATAATGGCATCGACAGTTCGGGGTCCCACGAGATCAGGGTACTGTGCCCGATGCTCTCTGAGCAGCGGAATAGTTTCGTCGTGATCACACTGAAGGCACAACCGGAGCATATCCGACAATGCTAGAATTTGCAAAGAAACACCTTCGCTGCTCAAGGTTCCCACGTGCTTTTCAATGATTTCTGTCAAGAGGGACGACAAGAAAGTCCATGTGCGGTAGGCCGCTCTCAGATGCGGAGCAAAGCCCGACGCACCCTGGGTCCCCGCGAGGACAGCCCGCGAGGACTCGTAAAGACAATCCGTGAGCACCTGCGTTATAGGCGTGAGAATGTTGACGAGGTTCGGGATTGTCCGAACGACTTCGACTAGGCTGATTGAAAGGGTACAAAGAGATTCGAAGCCCCCACCGGTGAAGGCATACAGCCCGTCTGCGAAGCATATGGCGAGGTTTGGTCGATCCGTCCCAGTGGGATTAGCCAAGACAGAGTCGCTCACCGGACCAAACTGTATCAATTGGTGCAACTGTCGAAGATAGCCGGGAGAGATCAGCAGCGGACCCGCAGGATTTTGCGATGGCCCCCTGGATTGCCAGTCGCTGACGGATTGGAAGTCGACGATGGTGAGCTGCGCCGTGAGCGCAGCGAAGGAGTGCGAAAACAGGAGCGCCAATCTCTGTAGGGTCGACACCCTCGGGCGAGTTGAAGAAGGGGAGCTAGGCGTTGTGAGTTAGCTGAGTTTTTTCTTCCAGAAGAGGGACAACGGGAAATGGATCAGACGGGACACTGCATACTTTTCATCTGCAATGGTTGCGGAAACACCAAGGAAAGACTGCCAGAAGGTTGCGTTGCTATGGACCGACTCGAGGACTTCTGCTGGGCTCGCCGTCTTTGCAAACGCGACGAATAGATCCACCCATAACTGAAGCTGCTCGTAGATGTCTGCTTCTGCCTCCACGGAAAGATCTGTGCGGACCGATGATTAGCTCTTCGAGAGTTACATTGCACGGCATTGAGAGATGACTAACCGTCCAACAGGAACTGGCGTAGGCGGTTCACAGTCTCGGCCAAGGGCTTATCAGGTTCATGGTAAGGAAAGCGTGTGGTGGGATCTACCAGCGGAGTAGTAGTATCATTGGCACCCTCTGGGCTGGGTCTATCGGATTTAGGTTCGATGGCCGTCTCGTCCGGCATGTCCTGGTCTCCGGGGAACAGATCTTCCGTGGGCGGGCTGAGGGACGCACGCCATGCTGGGGGCGGCGTCGCTAGGTCTGCGTCGGAATACGGATCATCTTCCTCGACACTCTTCTTGGCCTTGTCCTCTTCGGGAGTTGGCGCTCGGCGTGCAGACGGAGACATGGAGCGCACGGCGGATGGAGAACATACGAATGGCTCGCGGGCAGGACGGGTGGGTGAGGCTGTGGAGGCCCTCGACGACTGGTTTCTCAGATTGATGGTGACTCGGTTTGACAAGGGAGGATCGGGAGGAATGGTAGGCGAGTCGACGGCCTGAGGCGGAGTGCGAGGCTCATTGGAGTCCGGGCTGGGCTTGGCGGTGCCGTCCAGAGGAGGAGGCATGGCGTTGACGGTGGTGTAGTAGGGGCTGGAGCTGGAGTCTGACAGATAGACACCCGTCTCGACCGAGGCTGAAGGCGAGCCCGACGCTGAGACGGATGTGCGCCGGCGCTTGCGGGACGAGATGTCGCTGTCGTCGAAGGGATTCAGACGGGTCGAGCTTGGCTCAGGAGAGGCCTTGGGACCTGCAAAGTCGGACATGGCCGGAACCAAACTCATCTGGCCGATGAGCAAGAGCGTGAGCGCACGAGGCCTGCAAGCCCACAGACGTCAGGGCGACGCGAGGGCCGTCTGGGCGCCTGCTATGGAGAATTAACATGTGAGAGTTGGGACGAGGCGAGAGGGCGAGATAAGCATAAGGCCAGCGGCGCGGTCACAGGGCGGACAGTGGCTGCAGCGCGAGGCGCCGTGGTGAAGAGATGCAGATGCAGCGACGGGGGGATCTGGAGGGCCAGACCGATGCCTAGAAATGCTGGGGAGGGAGAGAAGAAAAAGGTGGTGCAGCTCGCGATGAAGTCAGAATTGGCGTTGGAGGGACGCGGTGCTTGGGTGGAACTTTGGGCGAGGGGTAGCTCAATTGATATCATACCTTCCTTACCTTGCCTTGCCTTGCCTCGAGCTTAGCTGACCTAAGGTGTCCGAGGTAACCTTGCTTGCACTGGCTTGCTTGCTTGCTTCAGCGGGCTTGCTTCGGTGCTTGCCTTGCCTGCCTGCCTGCCTGACGCAGTGCCACAAGGACAGGGCGAGGTACAGGTACCCAAGCTTGGAAAACAACTGAACTGGAATCCGAGAGACGGAACCTCAACAAAGACTCCCGCACAACTGCCAGCCTGCGGGCGATGGGGAAGCGGGGAGGGCCAAAGTGGAAGGCTAATGCGCCTGCGTGGCCTTGGCCGGCGTGAGGTGTTAGCGCAGTACTTGTACCTGCGTCCCGAGATCTGGATCGGGTCTCCAGTGACAGTGACAGCGACACAGCAAGGATACGGTAAGATGGGTGAAGTCAAGGTACTCCCACCTCTACTGCTGTGCGCTGCAGGTGAAGAGATGAAAGGATGAAATGAAAGGATGAGTACGCCAAGGACTCGTGGGCTTTATGTTTTTTTTTTACCTGCCATAGCGGAAACACCCGGAGAGCCACCAATTGCTTGCTTGGTAAGTCTGGAAAACTTGCCAACCCATTTGTGCTTCCTCCCAAAGAGATAAGGTAGAAACCGAAGCGACTTCTCTGGGCAGTTTTCTACTAGCGCTTCAAACAGAAGCTTAAGCGTGGCATAAACTTTGTACGGGTTCTGTTTCTTTTGCAATCACATCACATCCGCGAAGAGTTTTATTTTCTTTGGGGTGTAGTCAAGCCCCCTGGTGCGCTTTTGTTCTGTAGTCTTTCTTTTCTTCTTCCATTTCCAGGGTCCAAATCTCATAAACGCTGGTGACTGTTCCCATACATGAGCTCTGGGTACTGCTAGCGGAAGCAGCTCGTCAACATCACCGAGGACTCACTGTTGGAGATACTACGGCTAGTAACGATTTTCCATCGAGGCACTTGTGGAAATAGAATCAACAACAATCAACAACGCGAGCATGAAAACTGAACAAGAAATTTCATAACCCGTGACTTGTGAGGTATCGTGCTGCTATTCTGTAGGTACCTCCCTGATCATATTGCATTTCCCTTGTCCCTCCTTAGCGCAGCCCTGCAGCAGTTGAGGTATGAAAGTACACTGTACTTTGTTTGTACCTTTCGATGCAATCAGCACGGACAGATTTGACAGCAAAAATGGAGCCAAGGATCAGTGAGCCTTGCGTCAGACCGAAAAATGATGGTCCAAGGCTTGCTTACCTAGGTAGATATACATGGGTATTAATTAGAAAAATCATCGGCAATGTCATAGTAGACGCCTTTCGCAACCTAGCACCAAACCCTTCAGACGCCACGGCGTTTATTAGTGTTGAATTTCAATCATTTTTGCTCGTATATCCGTACGCGAGCGTGGAGTTCGGTGGAGGTTCACCGAGAAGGGCAGAAGAGGTACGTACCTTACCTGCTAGCCTCGCTCAGTGAGAATTTCAAGCGTCACCTACCTTAGCCTTCTGAGCACCATTATCACCATACTGCATTCACCCCTATCAATTTACCACTCTCATCGCAGCATTGCAGCCCATATACCATTGCGATACTTCTCAAGTCAATAACCTGCTTGGCACGCGTCAATTGCCGACATGGCAGCGCCCTCAGCGAAGAAACGGCTTGTCCACCACCTCGACACGCCCTTCTCTACCTCGTCATGGTGCGTCCATCTCCAAGCCGGCAGGCTGAGCATATGTGTGACTAGACAGCTGATCTTGGCAGGCCTGTCATCTCACTAGACGACCAAGACTCCATCCTGGAACTCCTCTGCCAGTATGCATGACCCCTCCCGCCTCTGTACCTACCAGCACAGTTCATTCTGTGTCATGTATCTCGTCGTGGCTGGGGAGAAGTCAGTGTACTAACAGCTGATATTACAGCCTTCTCAGCCCCATTGGGCAACATCGCAGACTGCACATCAAACCCTCCAAAGGAAAGCGGGCCGCCAGAAGGGAGAAGAAGACCAAGATGAAGTTGGATGAGCCCTCAGACTCTATCAAGATAGAGCCGCCGCCGGTTCCCGAGCTCAGCGCAAGCGTGGACGTCGGCTTCAACTCCATTACTAAAAACCTCGAATCGCTCACGCAGCCAGCCGACGGGACGGCTCACTCCGACAAGAGGTATACCATGATCTTTGTCGCCAGGGGAAGCCAGTCACCGGCCTTCAACCACCACTTCCCGCAGATGGTCGCAGCTGCGTCGCGAAACCTGCCGGACAAGGAGAAGATACGGCTAGTCGGCTTCTCTAAGCCGTGTTCCGAGAGACTCGGCAGTGTTCTCGGCATACCGAGAGTCTCATCGGTTGCTATTTCGGCGCATGCGCCGGGGGCAGATGCCCTGTTTGCTCTTGTTCAGAACACGGTGAGCCCAGTTGAGTCGCCGTGGCTTGACGGGACGGCTTGCACAACATACAAGCCAACTCGAATCGGCTCCGTGGAAACGACTATTGGGACTAAACGCGTGAAATCAGAGAAAGAGTAGATTTCTCTGTCCAATGCCACAGTCGTCGGGGAGTGATTCTCGAGGTGGTCATACATGAGCATAGCGACGATGTTAATCTCGTAAGGTATCGAATACTATAATAGTGCAACTAGAGCGATATAGCATAGCAGTTTCTCAATCAGATACCATTGCAAATTGGCGTTCTTATGCAGCTACTGCCTCGGAAACAGAATCCTCATTTCGTTTACAATTGTCAAAGATTGAAACAAAGTGAAAGCAGTCATGGCTGGACTCGCGCACCCTCAGCAAGGCAACTTGCATCTCGATAAGGCGGATCAAGGAGGATATAGCACTGATAGAAAACCTTCCTTTGTTATTCCTTCTCACGTGCACAGGAAAAGCAGCTGGCGTCCCATCTCTTCTCTTCAGAGGCAGCTGCCATCACTCCCCCTGCCTCGCACCAATTCACCTTCTCTCACCTTCCTCGTTCTTCCTCAAGCTCATTCACCTTCTTTCACTTTTCTCTCACATGCTCGCTTTTCAGCCTCGCCCAACACGATTTCTACCGGTCTATGCAACAATTTCTCTACCTCGTTCTTTTCCTCATCTTCACCAGCTCTTGTCTCTTTGAACAGAGCCGTGATCTGGGCTAGCTCTATTCAGAAGATGAGTGGCTTTCAGGACCCCGAGAAGTTGGCAGCGGCCAGAGAGCTGGCTCAGGGCTTCTCCAAGATCAAAGATCCGAAGAAGAAGAAGAGCGGCGGCGGCGGCGGCGGTGGTGGTAAACAACCTCGCTACGAACAGCGGGAACAATATCCACAACAACATCATGGTCACTATGCTCAGTTTGTTCCGCAGAAGCAGTACTGGCAGAACGCTGGCCCTCCCATCAGCTCGGTGCCGCCCCCAAGCCAGAGGATGTATGCTTCGGCCACCTCCTTTTCGACTGGAAGGACCGGCAAGCTCAGCGTGATTGGAAACGCGGGCTTAGACTTTATCAAACAATCTGGTACGAGACCCCAAGGTACGTAAACAGTTACTCCTCTGCTGCTGGAGAAGCGTGGGGTTGGGTTCAATGAGGTATTGACATTTTGGCAGCAGTGCAAGCCCAACCGAGCCAAGTCCCCATGACCGGCCAGACTCTCTATGCTGGCTTTCAATCCGACATGAGCAGCAATGGCGCGGCGGATTACACTCATTTTTCGTCGTCTTTTCCTCAGCCTACAGGAGAAACCACTCCCGGAAACATCCTCGAGACTTTCTTGGCCATCGCGGCAAAGAAGCCGACTCTTGGGCAGGAGATTGATACCCTGACTGAGATCTTGCCCAAGGCTATGGATCTCAATGGCCCAGGAGCGACAGCTACGGATGCTCAGGCAGACAAGCACATGTTCCAGGCAAACTTTAGCCAAGAACAGATTGGAAAAGGCAAGCCTCTGAGCCATCGGGAGCCTCGATTAGATTGTAAGCTGATTTGTGCCGGAATCAAAGTGCAAGGCAACGGTGATGGTAAGACCAGCGATACCAACAACACTGCCCGGACAAACGACAAGCAGGCAACCCAGACTCGAGGCTCACACTCGCGCAAACTGTCCCCGGTTGCCCCGGTCTTTGTGCCAGCCAACAATGGAGCCTCGCAACAGTCTGCCGGTGTCAATGGAGAGTCGAAAATCTCTGCTGCCCAGCAGACAAAGGGATTGTCAGGCTCGATGTGGGCATAATGGCAACGACGGCGCTTTTCCCTACCGGCACTTCTTGTTTTCATGGCATAAGGGACGGTACCAAGCTTCTGATCTGCTGCAGATATATCTAGCCACTGTTGCTCAAGGATATCTATTCGCCAAAGGCAGACAAGTGCTATTGGTATAGTGGTAACGAGGCTGATTAATTCTCAAGTTGTTCCAGAAGTAGGCATGACAAAATTCGAGGACTTGAAATTGATTCCTTAGTGGTACTATAACGCAGGCATGTAAACCCGATGCCCTATCCAGTTGCTCCGATCTAAACCCAGCGCTCTCCTGCCATCTACACTTTTTGTTCTAGCGTTCATTTTCAGACTATCAAGGTAAACTCTTCTCCAACAGCTTAACCCCTTCTCGAACCTTTGGCGAAAAATGCTTCTTCAGAAGCTCGCCCTCCCACACCGTGGCAGCGAACGGATTGCTCCCCTCGACGGTGTCGCTCAGGGCGTTATGCCTGCCGTCGCCCTTGCGCTCCTCAGTGTTCCACAGACTGGCAATCTTCTTGCCGTGGGTGGCGGCGATGTCGTTGAGCAGGCCGAGGGCGGCCTGGCAGGACTTGTCGGGCAGCTGCAGGGCGGCGGTCATGAGCTGCTTGGTAAAGGCGGCGAGCCTGAGGGGCGGGACGGAGCGGATGTTCCAGGGCGGGAGAAGGATGGCGACGAGGGAGCGGATGAGCAGGACGGTGGTCGTCTGGACGTTGATCCTGGATGAAGACGAGGCGGCGGAGCGGTTGGGCTTGGTGAGCTCGAGGTCCGGGTGGACGGCGAGGGTGAGGAGGGAGGTGAAGAGGTGGGTGGTGAAGAAGGTGAGGTCGAGATGGAGGGTGTTGCGTGAGTTGTGTGCGTCCTGGCCCTCGAGGAGGGCGAAGGCGGTGACGGTGCAGAGGAGGGCCTCGCGGGTGAGGTTGCGCACGGAGACGCCATCGTCGTCCTCGTTGTCGGCGGCGAGGTCCGCGGCGGCGTCGTCGTCGCTGTGCCGGATGAGGTCCTTGAGCGCCTCGAGCAGGTCGCCGAAGAAGTCCTGGTTGATGAGGTGGGCGTACTTGGCGAGCCCTTCGAGCACGGCGCCCATGAGCCTGGGCGCGCGCATCTTGAGGATGCGAAAGTAGGTGGCGAAGACGAGCTTGAGCGTCTCGGACTGCATCCTGTCGCGCTCCTCGTGGTCGACCAGGGCGTCGGCGGCGGCCATGTCCTTTTCGAGCGACTTTTGCTCCTTGATGGCCTTGCGCTGTCGCTTTGTGCGGAATTCGCGCTTCTTCTTTTGCAGCCTGTTGGCTTCGGGGCGTTCGACGGAGTCTTGCGAGGCTTTGCCGGCGAACTCGGAGAGGAGACGGAGGCTGAGGAAGAGGTTGAGGACGCTTTCGTCTACTTCGTAATCCCGCGCCTTCATCATCTTGGAGAGCAGTGAGACGGCCTCCAGCGTGGGCTTGCCGTCCTCGTCCTCGCGGAACAGCGTCTCCAGCGCCTGGAGGCACTTGGCCGCGTTGCTGTCGATCCTCTTCCGGCTCAGCTTGTTCACTAGGATCCGCAGCAGATCGGACCGAAAGTTGAAGTGCGGGACGGCGGCTATCAAAGTGCAGGCGCATGTGACGGCGATGCCGGCGACGCTCTGCCCTCCCTTGACCGGGGCCGATTCCTCCTTGGCGCACCTGGCCAGCTCCTTGACGTAGTTTTGGTAGCCCGACACCAGCGCCTGCTCAAACTGGCGCATTGTGCGGACTTCCTTGGACACCTTTTCTGCCGGGCCGTCTTCCGTCTGGGGCCGTATGCGGTATCCGGGGATGATGTCCTTGTAGACTGACATCTGCGTCATGAGGGCGAGCATCCGAATGGCTGGGATCTTGGACTCGCCAACGGCCGCCAGAGACTTGAGCGAGCCAATGTGTTCTTCCGGGTTCTCGTTCAAGGCCATGGCCAGCTTCGCCAGTTCCTCCTGCGCCTCTCGAATCTGCTGAGCCTCGGAAACGGTGGGCGCCTCCTCTTGCACCTCCTCCTCCTCGGGTTCTGACTCGACATCGTCCTCTCGACCCTCTAGCCACTCCGTATCGCTCTCGACAGACACCAGGTCCTCCTCCTTCTCCAGCTCGCGGAGAATCTCCAATCGGCCATCGGCGGTCTTGATCGGCAGCTTGGTGCTCTCTTTGTTGGCCTTCTTGCTCTTGCGGCGGCGGGACTCGTAGTCTTCTTCGAGATCCCAGCTTGCGGCCGACTTGAAGAAGTCCTTCTGGGCTTTGCGCGATTGCGCCTCGTCGTCTGAGGCGTCGTGCGCCAGCTTTCTCCTCTTGGTGCCGTTGGTCGTCATTTTCGCGGTTCGATATCCGAATTGTATCGATTCGACCGCGGCGAGGTGAAGAGGCTTGGTGGATGATTGTTCCACGATACAAACGCGAGCTTCATATGCAGACGATGGCAGGTCCAAAACTTTTTTCAAGTTGATAATTTTGTTGATACATCAACGCCCGCAGTGGACATAAAGGTTTCAGTCCCCGCTTTATGGCTCTTTCGTCCACTAAGAGCGGCAATTTAGCCGGCTATCTTATCTCTATCTAATCAGCTGGGCGTGCATATAGTAAAAAAAAGTTCCCTACCGCCAGAATTTTCTGTCAATTGATACCGTCGGCTTCTGCATTCTCCAACCAGCCCATTTCCCAGCACCTCGACAACGCCATAATTCAAAGAGGGCGCTGTCACGATGGGCTTCACAAAACCCCCCATCCAGGCGCTCAAAGTCGCCAACAAGCAAAAGCGCAAGCAACTGTTCGTCGCCCACAAAAAGGCGAGCAACAAAGAGCGACACGAGGAGCGACACCGCCGGCGAAGAGAAGAGAACAAGAACCCAGAGCTCAAGGCAGCCCGTCTGGCAAAGAATGTCCCCCGCACACTGGAGCACAAGCGAGTCTGGGACGATGTCGACGACGATAGTCTCGGGGCGGTGGTGGACCTGGAGCAGTTGAAGAGGAGGCGGATCGAGCAGGCTGAGGCGGAGGAGCGAGCAGCAGTGGAGGCCGCAGAGAAGATGGAGCAGGATGACGATGACGACGACGATAACGATAGCATGCTGGACTCTGACGAGGAAGAAGACGACGAGGCCAAGGAAGCAAGGCTAGAGAGGCAGCGCGAGAAGCGAGCCCAGCGAGTGCCCAGCATCGCGCCCTCGACAACGAGCACGAACCTCGACCTCACGCCCACCTCGCTCGCCCTCAAGTTCCCCTCGCTCTTCAGCGACGAGCCGCCCCCCGAACCAAAGATCCTCGTCACCACATCCCTCAACTCGACCATCCACGACGAGGCCCAGCTCATCTGCACCATGTTCCCCAACGCAAACTACATCCCCCGCTCCTCCCACCGCTACGGCTACAAGTACTCCCTCCGCGAGATCTGCAAGTTCTCCGCCAGCAGGGACTACACCGCCGTCGTCCTCGTCAAGGAGGACCAGAAGAAGCCCACGGGGCTCTCCATCGTGCACCTCCCCAAGGGCCCGACCTTCCACTTCTCAATCTCCAATTGGATAGAGGGCAAGAAGCTCCCCGGTCACGGTAACCCGACGAATCACTACCCGGAGCTGCTGCTCAACAACTTCAAGACGCCGCTGGGTCTCCTTACGGCGAAGCTCTTCCAGACAATGTTCCCTCCGCGACCCGAGTTTGAGGGACGGCAGGTCGTTGCGCTGCATAACCAGCGAGATTACATCTTCGTAAGACGCTTCCGATACGCCTTCCGTGATAAGCGCCCGACGGAGAAGAGCGTCACCGATGCCGAGGGCAAAGCGCTCCAGGGCGTCGAGAATATCCGAGCAGGATTGCAGGAGCTGGGCCCGCGGTTTACGCTCAAGCTGAGGCGCGTTGATAAGGGCGTTGGACGGGCGGGGAGCGAAGGCGAGGATGCTATTCAGTGGGAGTGGAAATCCAAGATGGAGAAGGATAGAAAGCGTTTCAACTTGTAATTTGGCTTATATCATTATGGCGCAATGCTAATACTTTGATTCTTCCCTGGCCTTGCCCGTTCATATATGCTGTTCCGTCGTACAAATCTCGCCGTTGTTTTCCACATTTAGTACGCCTTCACATTTTACCCGCAGCCACGACTCCAGTTTTATTTGCATTCGTTCTCTTATGCTTCAGCATTTTGCTCGAGTATCTACGTTTGCATCAGCCTTCCATTCTCCTTGTGGATTTGTTTTTTGTTAAACTCACGAAGTGATGCCTGCTACCGCAATCACAACTCCAAGCGCGGACCTGTCGCTAATCGGACGACCCGAAATGGCCCAGCCGAGGCCCACGATGATGCAGGTCTTGATATGTCCGACCACTGTGCTTGACACTGGGCCAGTCTGTGCCACGATGTAGAATTGAGAGATGTTAACCAGGGAAGCAAAAAGCGTCGACTGTAGAATGGTACACGTTAGCTGATATAACCACCCATCGAGAGTAGACAAAGCGAGAGGCGTACCAGGACGATGAGCATCCCTTTGTTCAGCCGGATGGGCACGTGGTCCAGGCTGGGGAGCTTATCAACCAAGGGAATAAAGAAGAGGAGCAGGAAACAAGCCATTGGCGCCTGAAGAAAAAGGAGCTGCATGCTGTTCATGTTGAGCTTTCGATGGTAGCCCGCAATGCCGACTGTGTACAGAGACGACGCAAATACGCCTGTAAAGGCAAATATGATGCCCAAGAGAGACGTCGTCTTGGTTGCGTCGTCTTCCACGGCAATCGACTCGTAGTAGGTGACCATGCCGACTCCAAGACAGGTAGGTATCAATGCGAGAACAGCTGCCCTGGGGAGGCTTTGGTCATAGAGGACAAAGTTCATGACGGCTACCGTCGGTGTCAGGAGTATTCGTGCTATCTGGTAGAATGTGACTGTCGAGTAGGCCAAGGATAGGTTGGGGAGAATGACGTTGAAGCACATTGCTGTAGCCAGGGGAATCAGATGCAGCGTGGGAGCACGACGAGGCACGAAGACGCCAATTGCAGACCGGGAGAGCAGGAATAGTATGAACCATGTCGTCAGAAAATGAATCGAGGCAAATGTCAGCTGGGACTGCTTCCACATTGGCTCCGAGAAGATGGCCTCGTTGGTGAAGACCTGCGAACATCAGTTGTCAGAAGACGAGCGTGCTCCAACGATAGCAGCGAGATGATCTTTCTGGGGGGGCACTTGCAATTCCAACCGTCGCTAGAGTATTGACCACCATCCATGAGATGATCTGGAGCGGAGAGGAGGCAGGCTTTGCGTCTGCGGCTCCGTCAGAGGGCCCAAGGAGTCCCGGCGAGACATCTCTGGCCTCCTCTTTACCTCCATTCTTCTCGGGATCTTGCATTTGCTTTGACTGAGCTTCAGCTGTGTTGTTCTACTCGTGTCCCCGGGATAGTAGAAGCGGAAGGATGGGAATAGGGTCATAAATCAGCGGTACAAGGCAATTGCAGACACCAAAAGGCCACAAAGTGAGGTGCGGAATCCGTTTCTCCAAAGCGAAATGTGGTTTCGTCATCTAGAGCGAATACGAGATCGCGAGACAGGTGATCTTGAAAAGCACAAGATGGAAAGAGCAAACGACTTGACCGCCCTTTTCAACCATCATGTACATGTACCGGCACTGACTTCATGGTCTTCTAGCACTCATTTCTCACACCTGGTGAGATGGCGGCTGTTGAGGCGGAGAATATGTTCACACACATATGTTGATTTAAAGGTATCCTACCAAAAGATTCAACGAGGTTGACATTGGCGTTTCCTAACTGATGCCTCGGGACGTGCTTCGAAGTACCAGACCTTGGCGGCTCCTGCTAACTGCAGCGTGCAGGCCTTCGCCAATGAGCGCACAAGACAGCTGTATGAGCCCATCACGATGAAAACGTGGCAGCTCCAGAGAGATTTCAACAGAGAATCTTGATTCACGGGGAAAAGAATGAATGCATCCATGTACTAGCACATGTATGCGCCACATATCAGATGGCCCAAACGCAAATATCCATGACCGTATCCATCTCCTCCATCCAGGCGAACACACACCGTCAGTTGCTATCAGTACGCAACTGCCAGAGGGCCTCGAATTGGCAAGTTCTTCTTCCTATTTCCAGGAATGGCCCCCGTCACAAAAGCCAGATTCACGCCCTGGCGGAAGAGCAGGCAGTGGGTAGAGCCGCCATGGTGGAACAAGCCAATCTCCTCGCCCTTCTCAACAGCCGCAGGCAGATTCTTGGCCTGATACTTTTCCAAAATCTCGCACGACGAAACGTCAGCCATGCCGATGTAGATGGCCGCCATGAGGCCAATCGGCTGCGGAGCCTCGATGAAGAAGATGGCCCGCGTGGCAATGTGGCTGATGTAGCCCTGGGCTCGATCAGGAGCAGCAGGATCAGGACCGTCGGGAGAGGTGAAGCCCGTGATGGTAGGCTCCGAGAAGTAAGTCCCGTCGACGACCTCTGTGTGCACCACTTTGCCAGATACAGGCGAGTTCCAGCGGTGGTAGGAGGTGGCGCTCAGAAACGCCTGATAGACGGTGCCGCCTACGAACTGCTCGGCGTACTCATGCTTATGAAGCATCTCGTTGACAGAGTACGCCTGGCCTTTGAGCCAGAACGAATCAAACTCCCTGACGTTTGACTGCAGGGCAAAGGGTTTGGACTCGCACGAGTTGGCCACCCACTCTGGCTGCTTTGGGAAAGCGACTGGGCGAATCTGGTCAATGTTTTTGAACTTGCGGACGAAGAAGTCATCCCAGGACTTGAAGCCCCAGTGCTCGGGGTCTCCTTGCGGATCACACTGGAAGATTTGCTGGAACGTCAACTCCTGGTCCGTGACGTTGGTATCGTTCTCAATGTGCACCAGAGAGTCTTCGCTGAGCCAGCCGTCAGGAGCGGTGGTGATGACATATTGCGACTTCTCAGTCATGAGCACCTCCTTCTTCCAGGTGTCAAGAATTACTTTGAGCTTCGCATTGACCTCGGGCTTGAGGAAGAAAGCGTATCCAGAGGCTGTGGCCATTGGCCAGTCCAAGATGGCGTTGAACGGGAACCCGATCAAGCCAACATCGTACTCGAGCTTCTTCCAGGACGGAGCCTTGTGATGCATGACAAAGTCAAACACTTCAAGCATCTCGTGATACGAATTCAGCTGCTTGTTTCCGACAGGATCCTCGTTGTAGGGAGCCTTGTCGGGGACCTCGTCAAACATGCCCGAAGCCAGCATTCGCAGTTCCGCGGTGCTTTCAATGAGTTCTTTGAGTTGCTGAACTGGCTCGCTCAGGAAAAAGGATCCCACTGGAGCAAAAGACTTGGACTTTTTGACTTCCCCGACGAGGTCGCGCAACCACTCGATGAGAAGCTGGGGGTCCTTGGGCAGCCAGCCACCGACACGGTGAGGCTTCTGACGTCTTGTTGGGAGGGGGACGAGGGATGCCATGATGGTTAATGGCAGTTGTTGAGACTGATGGATTTATTCTTGGGGAGACGATGAATGTTTGGACGATGAGAAGTGAACGGATAACTCGAGCTTTGTTCTGATATTTATAGGGCAGATGTCTGCTCCTGACGGTATCCCGATCACGCTTGCCAGGCCGAGTGATGTAAGAACCATTGCCTCCTCTTTCAGCTGGTGAGTTGCATGCATCCTCAGACATTCCGTCGTCATATCCTGCGCCATATGCATCTCCCTTGCATGCCAGCTTCCATTATCATGCACATCGCAACTGTCTAGCTCCAGGCTATCGAATGCAGACAAGGTCGTACGAAGGACTAACCAGCGCCATAGTAATGGTGGGTTGGTAACCTATCCGCCAGACTGACTTACTATCATGTTCTAGCACTCTCATGTAAGTGATTGAGACCTCAGGTTTCGGGCTATTTCTGGTGAGTGTAGGATAACTCATGCCGTGTCCGATTACTCAGAGCTGCATGTCTTTCATGGAGAAGCAGAGGCGAGCCTACGGAGTACTCCGAGACCATCGTCGCCCGGCTGCAGGCCATGGGGAAGCCGCGCTCACCAATGAGCAGCCGGATACGCTCTTGTGATGGGATCCGAGCATCTGGGGAACTGCAGCGGCGATTGGCTTGGCGTTTTGATGGCGTCAATGGCATAGACTGTCGGCAGCTGAACTGCACCTCTACGGCGACTATTTGCTTGATACGGCAGAGGCAAGGCGATCGCAGTCGTCATTGGTATATTTATGTGTCGCTCGATCGTGATGGAAGTGATGTCGAGTGACGCTGTTGCAAGCTTGATGGGATTCCTCCTCCTCTTGTTGCTACTCTCTCGACGAAGTCGCCAAAGAGGTGCGATGTCAGCATAAGGCAAACGTACCTACACAGCCAGCTGACTGAACGTTGAACGGAAACATGCCGCATTCAGCTCGATTATGTTTCCTTTCTCAGTATAGCCATTTTACATACGGCCATGCGATCTGTATTAGTAACTGATTTCTCTAGAGAACCTGGTCGTTCGGAGGCTGTGATCTGACCGGGTTGGTTATACGAAGGCATGGCCACGATACGCGGCCCCAATACGATCTCTCAGCCAGACATCCCAGCAATCGTAACCCGTAGCCTAATTGCTCAAACGCGACCCATCCCTGGAGTCACATGTAAATTGGATAGAACGAGTCTGGCGGCGGCTATGGGTTCAAGCTTCGGGATGAGACGGACGGGATCGAGCGCCATTTTGAGGAAATGAGAGGGCAAACGGATGCCTGTGATAAAGGTAATACTGTACTTATCTGGTGCGACTCCTGTCGATCCACGAGGTCACAGTGCCAACCTTGGTTCGGCAACTTTGCACAGCAGAACTCGGAATACAAGATGATACAGTAAGAACTGCACACAATTGAACCTGGAAGACGAAGCGTCAGATTTATTGCTGATATATGAAGCCAAATTGAGAGCAGCTGCGGGTAATTAAAGCGTAGCAGCACTAGGCCGTTTTGATGGGACGATGTTGGATGGTCCCAATCTGCCAATCTGCCCCGATTATGCTTTGGTACCTGTGGCGGGCATGACGTACGGGCTGGTACCGCCCAGGCACAGTTGGATGGAACGGTTACTAAAAGTTAGCACCGGGTGCCATCTCTTTTGCCTTGTGGGGACGGTGCGGGCAGTTCCAAGCACATGGCGACTCGCAGAGTACCTGCGGGGTTGTCCGAAGTTTGAGTAGAAGTGGCGCAGTAAGCAGGGCACTCTCAGTACTCTGCGAGTATTTGTTCCGACTCGGCGCCCTTGGAGGCCAGGAGAAACAGCGCAAGACTAACCCGGTTGCGGTCAAGGCGCGGGTGAGCCGTTCCCCTCCACATCGCAATCAAAAAGCCAAGGCAATCACGAGCATGGCGGGAGTTGATCGTCTGCGCAGAGTGGATTCGCAAAAGACCTGGAGAAGACGAGCGAGCGCCGTTGCTTCGATCCGCCATCAGCATCCGCGTCCAGCGTCAGTCGAGGCGACAGCAGACAGATGGAACGAAAGCCTGCGAAAGCGCCATCACCACCGCTGCCGCTGCCGCTGTCTCTGCCCTGCGCCGCGCCGCTGCCGCCTGCGAGCGCAGTTGCGATTCCGATCCGATCCTGACAGACTGCGACAGAATCCAGGAATAATAGACACGCCAGTCCGACTGTTGACTTGGTTAGCGGTACTACCTGCTCCCGCAGTCGCGTGAAGCGCAGGGCGTGTGTCAGCCAATTTCAAGGCGAGCGTTAGCAGACAGTCGGCGCGGCTCACGGGACAAAACCTGGCACCTGGCGAGGCGAGCGACGTTTTCCGGGCCTTGCGCAATATAACTTGGATACAACCGCCCGCCCTGTGCCTGCCCGCCTGGAAGTGCTCGCTGCTGGACTTTGGACAGAATTAGCAGGAACATTCAGAAGCGTTTGTCGCATTCGGCGCATCAAGACGCATCTTGACCGTCTCTTTCACCGTTCGACGAGACCGAGGAAACCGCGCTCCGGGACATGAAACGGACCATCACGGCATCGCAACCGAGCCTCTTCCTCTCCCGCCTCCTCTCCCGCTGCTTCTCCCACTGCTCCTCCCTCTCACCTCGACCGCCAATGTTGTCGCCATCGTCCTCTCCGGCGGCGTCGTACCCGGCCTCGACCGCTTCCTCCTACCGCTCCTCGTCGCCGTCTTCGCGCTCGTCGGACGCCCAGGCCTCACCCTTCCAGCGCCACGCCTTCAGCCGAAATCCGTCGCCGAGCCCAGGGCACGGCCGCGGCCACAGCCACGCCGCCATGGAAACTGCGAGAAGTTCGGATCCCTTCATGGCCGCCTCCCTCCACCAGCCCTGCTGGAGACCCACGGTCAAGACCGCCATGACCAACGGTATGCATGCGCCCCGATCTGGCGGAGTCCCAAATCCGCTCCCATTTGCTCATTGCGTGTCCAAGCCGGGTAGCTGATGCATGACGGTAACAAGGCACCATGAACGGCCACCGCGGCTACTGCCAGGAGCCCGACGTCTGGCAGCAGGCGCCGGTCCTCACGGGCACCACCCAGTTTGAGCCTCGCTCCGATGTCCGCAACATCATGATTACCGGCGGCGCGGGCTTCATGTAGGTTTTTCCGGTTGTCTTGGTCGTTGCATGCATGTGCTAACGCATGTCACCACACCAAGCGCGTCCTGGGTTGTTCGCCATCTCACACTCACATACCCCCACGCTTACAACATTGTGTCGTTTGACAAGCTCGACTACTGTTCTTCGCTCAACAATACCAGGGCGCTCAACGACAAGCGCAACTTTACCTTTTACCATGGCGACTTGACCAATCCCTCCGAAGTCCTCGACTGCATGGAGCGCTATCACATCGACACCGTCATGCACTTTGCCGCCCAGTCACATGTAGATCTGAGCTTCGGCAATTCGTACAGCTTCACCCACGCAAACGTCTACGGCACCCATGTCCTTTTGGAGAGCGCCAAAAAGGCGCGCATTACGAGGTTTATCCATGTCTCAACGGACGAAGTCTATGGCGAGGTCGGCCACGGCGAGGGCGAGCTGCAGGAGTCCAGCATTCTGGCCCCGACCAATCCCTACGCCGCAAGCAAGGCGGCCGCCGAGATGATGGTGCACTCATACCACAAGAGCTTCAAGCTGCCCACCATTATCGTACGCAGCAACAACGTCTACGGCCCCCACCAATATCCCGAGAGTAAGTCTTTGCACAGTCATGCGTATGCTTTGCTCAGACTAACCCGTTCCTGCAGAGATCATCTCGAAGTTCATCTGCCTGCTGAACCGTGGGCGGCCTGTGGTTCTTCATGGTGACGGCAGCCCCACACGAAGATATCTCTATGCTGCCGATGCCGCGGATGCCTTTGACACGATTCTTCACAAAGGTCAGACCGGCCATGTGTACAATGTTGGCTCGACGGACGAAATCTCCAACCTCGAGCTTTGCGGCAAGATTCTATCCGCCATGGAAATTGCTCACGATACCCCTGAACAGTTGCGCAAATGGGTCAAATACACTCACGACCGCCCCTTCAACGACTGCAGATACGCCGTGGACGGCTCAAAGCTGCGGAAACTGGGATGGGAGCAGAAGACTACGTTTGAAGAGGGCCTGCAGATGACGGTCGAATGGTACCGGCGCTTTGGCGAGCAGTGGTGGGGAGACATTAGCCACGTTCTCACCCCCTTTCCCATTGTTAGCGAAGGCGAAGTCGTTCCCGATGTAGAGCACCTCGTCAAGGATGATCCCCCGACGCCCGTGGAGAATTATTCGGCGAATGGCATTACCCATAAAGCAACCTGATTGTTATTTTTTTTTTTTTTTTGTTTCTGCTTCTAGGGGTCTCGTTCCCAGCGCTTCTTTTACGGCTGCCCCATGTAGGGCTGTTGATGTTTTTGTTTCATGGTTTGGACGTGTTGACATATCGATGGATGGCACAAGATGAAAACGGAGTTTACGGATATCACGAGCATAAGAACGGCGCCCACAGCACCCAGCAGCAGACATTATACCAAGGTTAGATGACTTTATTAAACAGACATGGACCGATTTCGGGCGACACATTGCATCGAATTGTAGATTCGCAGTGTCATGGTGATGCTACGTGATGCAAGTAACGGCAACGGCTATGCTCCAGGCTTGGACTACACGTAACCCGCATAGAAGTCTCTTGCTTGCCTAACATATGTCGTCTCTCCTCTTGATATGTATTTTGCTTGGAACGATTCTTCATCCGATACCCAGTCTTGAAATCATCATCGCTCATCAAAAACGCTCAAACAGCAATACGCAGAACACCACGCAACCACAAAGAGAAGAACACCTAACACCCTCCTCCCCCTCCACAACCCCCTCCCCCTTCCGATCCGATCACAAACCAGCTCGCTGGCCTCGCCNCACATCCTCCTCCTCCTCCTCCACCACCACACCCACCACCTCCTCCTCCTCCTCCGCACACTCCCCCTGCTCCCGAAGCACACGCCGCACCAGCCTGTGTTAGAAAACCAAGGAACCATTAGTGTCATGTGACAGAGAAAAGACGTGAAGGGGAGGGGTTGATGTGTGTTTTGACTTACCGCACCGACGGAACATCCGCCGGGGCCTCCGCAGCCGCCGGCGGCAATGTTGCCGTTCCCGCAGGTCCCCGCGGCGCAGTTTGCCCATGCGCCGTCCCCGGCGGCGATGTAGCAGGGGTCCCAGCCGTAGTACATGCCCGGGGCGAAGTAGACGGGGTACATGAATGGGCCGTACACTGGATGTAAGAGGTCAGTTATTAGAAGAGCGACAACATGACTGTGGATGTTCTTTGACAAAGGTTAAAGGGAAAGAAAGAAGGGGGGGATGGGTTCGGACGAACTATAGTAAGAGTACCCCCAATGATCATAGTACTGATCCCGGGGCGGCAGCGTCCGGCCCTTTTTCTGCGCGCGCCGGGCGGCCCTCTCGTAGGCGTCGTCGAGGCGGCGGTTCTGCCGCGCGCGGAGGTACGCCGTGATGCGGGCGCGCTCGGGCGTCTCGAGCGTCTTGACCGAGTTGTGCGCCGAGATGTGGGCCGAGTTGTCCGGGGGGCAGAGTCTCGCGGTGCCCGAGTCGTGGAAGGTGTCTGCGAGCTTTTGGCTGGAGGAGACGTTGAGGAGTTTGCTTAGGCGGGAGCCTTGGGATTCGCGGATGGCTGTTGGTTGGTTGTTTGGCTCTGGGTTAGATTGTGTTTCTGCAAGAAGGGGGGAAAAGGGGGGGGGGGTTGTGGATAGGGAGGAAATGGTGGATGGGATAAAGGGGGGGGGCTTACTTTCGCAGTACCAGCAGGTGCATTCGCTGTATACTTCCTTGTACAGCTCTTGATAGGTCTTTGTGGTCCATTCAAAGGAATCACTGAGCTGGCTCTCTTCAATCTTGTCGTCGTGGTCGATAAACTTGCCCGTCTTCGTGACCGTGTAGTCGTAGTAGTCCTTTGGACTCAGCTGGTGCGTATGCCAAGCGAGATCGACATCGAGCGTGGGAACAGCCATCTTGGTGGGATACTTCTTCATGATGCGCACAAAGCGATGGTACTTTGTGATGAGCCGCTCCATGGTGGCCCTGGCCGAGGGGCTGTGCAGCCAGTCCAGCTTGACCATCTTGTCGATGAAGACGCCCTGGCGCATGACGGCGCCGCACAGGTCGAGGGCAAAGGGCGAGAAGTTCTCCCAGTACCGGCTCATCATCTTGCGGGTGGTGATTTTGGCGTCGCGGCGCACGGATTGCAGGCCTGCGCGGGCGGTCGAGCCGTCGATGCGGCGGACGGCTTGGTCGTTTCTCGTCGTCTTTTCGATGAGGTCTCGGACGTCGGCCATGGATGGGGACTGGGAGATTCTTGACGAGGAGGGCTTGATGAGGTCCATGATTTTGATGCGTAGCTCGAGCTGGATCATGCGGTTGGGGAACGTGCGGGGGGAGTTTGGCATGAGGGCTGGCTCGGGGACGAGCTGCGGCTCGCCGGACTGGATGTCGAGGACTGTGCCGGGCATGGGGACGCCTTTGCCGAGCAGGAGGACGGTGTCCTGGACGAACTTGGAGAGGGACAGGAGTTCCTTGTTGACGGTCCTGTTGCAGGATGGACATTGATGGGAAAAGTTGCCGTCGCCATAGCCGCTTCCAATGGTGCCAATGGATCTATGCATGGCGGATCTTCAGCAGGGGAGTTTCATGAGAGGGTTCAGTATAGTTGTTCTTACGCAAAGTTGTTTGCATTTTCGTCCGTTCCGCAAGTCGTCCAGGGAACTTGCACGCCCTGTTTGCACCACGGGCACCTGAGGAACTTGGTCATGGGATCCAAGAAGTTGGACCAACTGCGGCCCGTCAACGAGGTCCAGGAGCCCTTGGCCAGCTCACTCGCATCTTCCGTAAAGTCAGTGGCGATTCCCTCGTTTACAGCCTGCCACGGCATGCCAGCGGTCCAATATTCGCTCATGTTGGATCTCATGGCGTCTTCAAGGAAGGCTCTTGGATTCAGCATGTGGGCATGCATGACCATGAGGACATCTGGAGATGTTGCCGAGGTTCGAGTCAGTCAAAAGCTCTCCTGATGTAGTATCTGATGCTGAAGATGACTTACCCAACGGTGGAAGCGAGTCTCTGCTCCAACGCAACGGTGTGCCATGGGTCGGAAACAAAGCATACTTGGGGTGTCCCGGCGTCATCATATCGACTTCAGTCAACATGACCTTTCCCTGGCTCATGGCGCTCCACCACGCCTCATATCGATCCACTGCCCGCGCAAGGTAGAGGGCCCATCGCTTCTCGCGGAGGCGACTGAGAGCAAGCCTGGTCTTTTCCTCTTTGCCGAGCCTGTCCAGCTTGACTCCCGGGGGCAGAGCTGCGCCGTGCAGGATCTCAGTGTCCCACTCGGCGCGGTTGTCCCAGATGCCAAAGAGGCCGTCGGAATAGCCCACTTCCTCCTTGAGGTTGTCGATGGCGTGGAGGAACTTTAGGTGGGCGAGACAGGTGTCGACGTCTGGGCCGCCGACTGTGTAAGTGGGTGAGAGGGAGAGGCTTGCATAGGAGGACGTGAGGTCGATGTCACTGGGCAGATCCGTGGCGGCATCTGGAGCTGTTGATGTGGCTGCAAGGTAGTTTGGCGGTGCTTCGCCGTTGGGAGGCTCGGTGCTTGATTCCTGCGTCATGATGGGAGACTACAAGCATCAAGTGCTTGATGATGACCGAATCCAATCCTGACGCTGACGATGCTCTATAGACTCGGGAGAAATCGCAGGGGGGGTACTATGCATCTCTTTATAAGGATGGCAAACAGCATGAACCCCAGGTCAGCCTCGTTACACGGCGTCTCGATGGGGGCGAATCCCGAGAGCAGGCGCGTGATGCCTTCAAGGTGAAAACGAGGCTGGACCCAAAGCAAAGGATCCTGCGCCAAGCCGCGGTCGGTCAACGTTGTGCGGATGAAAGGCGTTTGAGCTGCAATTGAGGCAAAATGGGAGAGGATGTGATTGACCTGTGCTTGCCTGGATCGACGTCAGAGGCGCAGCTCGTGCATGTAGCTGTACTTGCTTGCTAGCGCTGAGAAGGGCGAACTCCCACCAAATCACGATGCGATGCTACCTAAAGTGTTGAACATCTTGGGGCTGACTGGTATCTGTACTTATTCCTGCAACAGGCACTTTTCTGGTCAGATTTGCATCCAAGGCATTGCACGGATCCTGTATTAAGACGGCATCTATATAGGGTAACGAGTATGGACATGACATGCATTCTGCCTCCTCATTGAGGCAATCAGATCAGTCGGGACCCAGAATGGACAAAATCCAGCCGAGTGGCGCTCACACCATGACGAGGGAGTTTCTGAGGCTTCACTACAAAGCTGCATCGAGTTGTGGCTATGTATGCACCCTGGCGATCCTGAGTTGCCCCTTTTAATCGCTCACAGGACTGTAGCTTATGACGCTGTCTCTACGGACAGAGAAGGCATTGAAAAGAGACCGTAAAGCCGATACGGGGTGTAGAGTGGAGAAGATTCGATCTTCCATAACTAGTAGGAAGTGAGAGACGGAGAGTGAGGCGAGGCTCTGTAAGCAGAATGGACGCAAGGCAGATCCCGATAATCTCCATTATTCGGCAAAATCCAGGTCCAGTATAAGCTTGTCACATGAAGTTAATCTTAGGATCAATCACTGCGCGGGGTTTGCCGGGGCAGCTTTTTGTGCTCCTCAGCCCTTGTCCTACGCACAAGGCACAGCCTCATGCTCAACTCTGATACCGAGAAGCGAGTCATTATGATTGGTGAGCCCTGGGCGTGTACGAGTCGTACAAAATACGAAATAGGTAGTAGATATAAACACGACACACAGTTGCAAGGAGACAGCCCTTTTGTCAAAGAAATAGGGCGAGGCTCCGCGAATCTAACTGCTGTTCAGGGCTTTGCATGAGACGCAGTGTAGGAATAGGGGAGTCGGATGAGAATCGTACCCGGACTAATAGCAGATAGTGTAACAGCTTGCGCGCGAAGCTTTCATATGCCTTTGGATATTTGAACCCGACAATCCCCTAGTGACAAGATCCGCAAGTAACTGGATATAGATACCAAGAATAATGTATGTCGGTTGGAGCCAAAGGTGCAAACACGCCCCCCCAAGAGGAAATTGAACGATGTATCGGTCAGATTCTAGCTACTCTCGCAAGACCAATGTAAAGAGTCAATATGAAAGCCCCTGACTCTGATGTATGACCGTGTCAAGGGCACCGAGTTGGCCGTCGCTACTGCATGCGTAGCTGAAGATGATCCTATTGCTTGGAGGACCCAGATTACCATCTGACACTCTCTGGATGAATCCTCTCTATGGCTTGGAATAGGGAGTCGGCAGTCATACTCATCATCGATCTAGGAACCAAATGTCCTACCGCGGCATCGACTGTTTAAAAGAGAGAAGTAGAAAGCGGCTGTAGTTCACGGTTACCCTTCTGTTGGATTAGCGTACGCTGCTGTGAGTATCACTGCCAGCTTGTAGGGAGAGCTGTAGATTTGGCATACAACGCATTAGCCAACTGAAAATATCATACTTGGCCTAAAGACAAGTCAACAGGGAACCACTTCCATGATCGTCTTGAATCAAATTGCGGAGGTACGGAGCTAGTCAGAAGAGATTGAGTAGATATGCGTGGCATGATGTTCTTTCCGTCTCGAGTTCATGCTCTTTGACGCTGCTATCCCCGTTCGACGAAAAGAACAAAGTTAAAATAAAATAAAAATAAAAACCAGTCTTTCACGTCTATAATCTTATATCTTCTGGCCGACTGTCGGTATGGCGATGCAGGTGTAGAGAAAAGTCAAACATATCGAACGTGATATGGCGGTCCCCTAGTCACTTGCGAAATCATTTCAGAAGTCTGAAAGAGTGCTCTCGTGTCGAAGGTTCTCCAGGGGATTCAGGGATTGATTTTATAAACCGCGGTGCGAGTCATCGGATTCCTTGCGACGCTTGCTTAAAGCAAATATTGAGTCGTTCCTACTAGTAACGCAGTAGTATTTCTCGAATATCTGTCTGGAAGAGCCTTCGTTTGTGGAGTGAAGTTTGACGGACGAAGTAGGACCGATCACAGAGACTCGTGATGTCCGACTCCATTGTAGTGAGATAGGGTGCAGAATAACTGGTCAAGTGTACGCATCGAGGTGTATCCAGAGGTGACCAATAGCTTGGAAGATTCAACTGGGGTTGAACTGGGGTTGCCACAGCGAGGGAGGAGGAGAATTGCAAGAGTAGTTGGGGTTTTTCGTCAACTCAACAAGAGTAATGGTAAAGCTGATTCTTTTGGCGTGTTGAGGATAACCGTGGTGCCCGCCGAATGGCTGAACGAAGCCATCCTGATAGATACAGGGAACTTCTATCCGCATATTGGATGCTAAACAACAAAAGCGGATAACTTTGGATGCCCGCGAGGCTTCTGAAACGAAGTAGAGGGTTTTAGAGAGCCAAAAAAACAGTCATGTTAGGGTGGAAAGCTTTCAACCAGAGGTTGCGTGAAGGGATAGCTTGGAGCATCTGGCTAACCAACTACCTCTTACTCTGTGATTTCGTAACATGGGTGTGCCCGCGAAGTCCAGTCTTATATAGGGAGAAGGTTGTGTAGTTGATGCCCAAAATATCCACGGTATGGAAAATGGTTTGATTCTCGGTTTGTACTAGGCGATCTGCGCGAGGCACAGCGGCACGAATCGCGGCTGCAGTGTCATGAGTCGCGATTGTGACCGTTGGTACTCAAATCCAGTGACAATTGGGCACGACGTGTGTTGAAATAGACCCGAAGGTCGCCATAAACGACGTGACAGGGGCCATTGTCCGATTACATCACAACATAACGAGGTTACGGAACGAACTCGAGCAGTCTGCCCCTGAAACGCTGCAGTTGGCTTGGAATCGAGGTCGATGCTTCCAATGCACCATCTTTATCGTGGTTAGAGGCAATACCGTGCTTCTGTCCCAATCCTCTTGTCTTCGGTTTTGGTTCGGAGTTAAACAAGGTAGCAAACAGGGCTGAGCAAATCGGTACTCGGGCGTTATATACGTAAAGCTCGTGTTTGTAAATGTGGGCTGCGTGGCGCAGTAATGCGTTGGTCATCCCGAGATCATGTACGTGTAAGCACATACGCGTCCCCGGACAGGCGCCCTTTCAAGGACAACGCGGCAATCTGAAACACAAGGATTCGAAATATCTTGATAATTTGAAGGTTTTAAGCATGGAGCAGGTTGAGAGATGCGGTCGGGCCCGAATCGCCGGAAAGGGTGCAAGGGTAGAAGACTGAAATAGAATTGCAATACGAGAACAAGGTTCGTCGCTAGTCGTCCAGGTGGGCTCGTAGTCCGAGATGGCGATCCGGGAGTAGCGCAGCAGGCCGGAGACGGGAGACCCAAGACGGAATATCACAAGAGCAGAGCGCAACGGGAAACTCTCAGCCATCATTCCAACAATCCAACCAAGCGGTGCTTCGTCTGGTCTTTCTTCGACCGCTGGAGATGCCAGATTCAATATCCATGGCGGGGAACCAGCAGCTTCCTATCGATTGCTATCCCATCTAGGATTTCTAGCATTGCTTGTTCTTCTCTACTCCTATATCTCTATTCTCTCTATTTTTGGTTGCTTTTGCCGCTGATCTTTGGGCTGTGCGGTATCATTATGCTTCGATTTTGCACTCGTTTTCGCGCCTGCTTCGATCGTTCTCCGGGCAAGTTTGTTCTCCTTGCGCTCATTACCATTGCTCTCTGCTATGCCTTCGGAAACGTTGCCCGCGATGCTGCCCTAGATACCGTTTATGCCCAGTTCCACATCAACGAGTCTCTCAGGGCCATCTTGAGGACATCAAAGTATTACCAGCGAAATCCCATCAGTCCGCCATATAAAGATCAGTTCTGGGAAGTTGGACAGCGGTCTCGAAACTTGACTCGATGGATCTCTGACCTCGATGGACCATTGGGATCCGAGCTGAGCGGGAATGAGAGGGAGATGCTGCTTTCAGCTATCGAGACGACGGCCAGCTCACTCTTTCCGTTCCTCAACCCGGCGCCTGGAGAAAAGGGCTCCAAAACGCCCCTGGGAGACTTGCGGCGCTCTTTCACCAAAGGCTCAAGGGGCATCGTGATCCCAGCAGGAGGAAGCGAGCTACAAATCAGATTCACAGGACACTTGATTTCCACCCTCCGAGACGTCCTTGGCTGCTCGTTGCCGATCCAGCTGGCCTATGCTGGAGACGGTGATCTGCCCGAATACCGCCGAGATGCCCTGTTATCCCTCGACAAGACAAACAACACCGAACTGCTGAATGTGTGGACAGCATTCGACGATAGTACCCTGCGTCTGCGGAGAAAGGGGTGGGCCATCAAGCCGTTTGCTGCTCTAGCATCGAGGTTCGAACATGTCATTGTCGTCGACGCCGATGCCGTCTTCCTCCAGTCCCCAGACGTGCTCTTTGCGCAGCGGGCCTACGTCGAGAACGGAGCATACCTATTCCACGATCGATTACTATGGCAGCATGCGTTCCAGGACAGACACGACTGGTGGAGAGACCAAATCAAGGAGCCGTCACCGGCGATGAACAAGTCTCTCGTGTGGACCCAAGATTACGCTGAGGAATGCGATTCGGGGGTCGTGGTCCTTGATAAGTCTCGAACCGAAGTCCTGGTTGGGCTACTCCATATCGCATGGCAGAATACAAACGACGTGCGGGACGAGGTGTCATACAAGTTGACGTATGGGGATAAGGAGACGTGGTGGCTTGGTCTGGAGCTTGCCGGATCCAAGTATGAATTCGAGAAGCACTACGGTTCGATTGTCGGGTGGGAGAAGGAGGGGGATTCTGACGCCAAGGCTGTCTGCAGCTTTGTGATTGCGCATACGGACGAAGGGGACAAGTTGTTGTGGTACAATGGCAGTCTGTTGAAGAACAAGCTGGTTGATCCTCATGGGTACGAGGTTCCGCTGTATTGGATGATGGATGGGGAGTGGGAGAAGGGGGGAAAGAAGGAGATGAGCTGCATGGTGAAGGGAGAGAGGAGGAGGTTGAGTGGTGACGAGATTTCGATGCTGCAGAGGAGCATTGATGCGGCTATTCGGGTGGATGAGGCTTTGGCCAGGGCGGAAACCGAGTTCTTTGAGGCCAAAGCAAAAGCCAAAGCCGAAGCTGAAGCCGATGATGATTGATGCATGAAGTGCGTATACCGAAAAGGATCATGGTAATTAGGTATATCAATGGCGTATCAGGGAGTTTGGGAACCATCTACATCTTGATGTACGCGCAATTACACTTGGAAGCACAAAATTCGATGAAGGATCTTTTTATTCTCATGACAAGAGCATTGTTTCTGGATATTCCGCTCATTTCCAGAGAGATGCCGGGTAAGTAAGGCATGGATCTTTGTGTGTTCTGCTTGCGTCAAGTGTCCAACTTGTCAGCTCCCCTGCTGAGTCATCACCGATCTCGTCACCCTGATCTGGCGATAGGTATTAATGCCATCTGCATCTGCACTCCCATCGATGCTCTCCTGCTTCATGCCACGTTTTACAGTAGCAGCAGCAAGCAGCAGCAAGCAGCATCATCGAACATCGGCCGGCTCGGGACAAGCTCCCCGAAAGCAAAAGCAAGCGATTCTTCCTCCTTGATTTTTCCCTGCTCTATCTAGCCTTTGCCGAATTGTGGCTCAGCTCGGGGCTAGACCGCAAGCCTTCTTTCAGCTGCTGCTCCCCACTCGCGCCATCTACGCAATGACGAGCCGATCGCTTCCCAAGAGGCCCCATTTCAAGATCTCCAAAGGCCGGCGATCTTGGCGCTGCAACGTGGGCAAAGCTTGCAAAGGTTGAGGTTGATGGCATGGAACTTTTCTATGATTGTCTCGATTTTTCTCGACGATGGGGTTTCTTGTGTGACAGCGTTGGCATCATCCGAGACATCATCCGTGGCTGTCGACATGGCTGGTGTCTTGCGTTACGTCGTTGCGAGTGCTAATAATAAGGGACTCTGCAGTTGAACGAGGAAACAAAAAGATGGATGCGAACACAGCACGTCTGTCAGATCCCACAGTGTGCGCTTCAGCCGACTCGCACCGCCGTCTCGCAGTGATTGGAGCATCATCGAGCCACGGAACGCTGTGGCCTCCATCGCCAGTATGACGAAAGCGGCCGATGCCAGAGTCGTGATAGCACAATCGTACCACCAATGCTATCGCCAAAACAAGCTGGACACAGATACAGACACACACACACACACACACACACACACACACACACACACACACACACACACACACACACACACACACACAGAGGGAGAGACGATTAATCTATCTGCAACGCGAGCTGGACACTAGATCCCCACCAACTCGTCTGATGCGCTTTTCCCTAGCTGGTCAACCTTGCCCAGCTGGCGGACATCACAATACGTCATCGAAGTGAAGCTGGTGCGGATCAGGTTTGCAGCTCCCACAGCTTGCTTGTCTTGCGCATGTTTGCCACGGCTGGCTCGGCGCAGCGCACAATAAAGATGTTGGCCGGCCGAGCAGACGCGATCAAATTGACTTTGTCCATCTCGCCAGTCGAATATTGCAATCTCTACTGTACGGCTCTTGCCAAGGTCGTTGCTTTGATGCATGTGTGGTGGCTGCCCCGTGAATGCTGTCAGAGAGGGAGCTGAGCTCATACGTGTGTATATCTGCGGATTCATCCATTACCATCGTCCCTAGAACTCAGGCGCATGGTTCTGTGAAAATCTCCGATTGCCCATCGTTTACAATTTTTCGGGCTTCAACAACATCGATTATTGAATCTGAGGAGGCCGCTATAGCCTTCCATTCACAACGAAAGACGCGCTTCGACCTGGCGCCATCATGAACGTCAACGAACCTGCGGTGGGCTCGGGCTCGCAGCCCTACAGCGCGAGGAACCGTGTGCCCAATGTCCAGGAGTTCATGCAGCGCCTCGATGCCGACAAGAAAAAGCGAGATGCCGAGATAGACGCCGAACTCAAGCGCAACAAGCGCAACCCGGACGTCAAGACCCATCGCAACGAGCTGGACAAGATGAAGGGAACACGCACGGTGCGGGATCCGGTCACTGGAAAGGATGTTGAGATTCGTGATGCGGATATGGACTTTACCGACGCCGTGGAAAACCCTCAGGTGGGTAGTTTCTTTTACTCCTTTCATGGGCTCCAGAGCGCTGTGTTCGACTAACCTTTCGCAGTTGTCCATTCCCAACGAGAACCTGGGAAAACATGCTACAATTGCTGCCACATCCCAACAGTCGGGCGAAGAGTATCGTCATGCCCAAGATGTGACTGCGCCTCCGGATCCCATCCAAGAAGGCTCAACGTCGGATGTGCCTATTCGCAGCGAAAAGACGTCCGTCCTGTTCTACAAGACGCCTTCGGTCAGCTACGAGCCCATGTTTGCCAATCTCGAGCTGCGCGCAAACCTGCTCTGCGCCGGAATCTTCATGGGCATCGTCTTCTTTGGCCGGCTGTTTGGTGGTAGGATGCTTGGCCTGATCCCCCTGGCCATCTGCATCACTTCGGGCGTCCACTTGTGGGTGAAGGAGCTGATCCGCCAGGGGCGCGATAGGGAGTGGGCGAGCGAACAGGATCGTGGCGAGACCGCCACCGTCAACTTGATCCCCGAATCTGTCGAGTGGATGAATACCGCAATTGGCGTCTTTTGGGGCATGATTAATCCTGAAATGTTTGCCGGCGTTGCTGATACGTGAGTACAAATCATGTCCCTTTCTATTGACATGACGACATAGCAGCTGACTCCTAGGCAGCATAGAAGATGTCATGGCTGCTTCCGTTCCAGGCATTATCGAGGCTGTGCGAGTGGCCGAAATCTCCCAGGGAAACAATCCCATTCGCATTCTTAACATGAGGGCTCTTCCCGATTCCCATGTTCAAGATATCAAGGACGAGATTCACAAGGAAAACGAAAAGAAAATGGACGAGGATGAACTCGCGGCCGTGTCCCAGGCCGGAGCCTTTTACAACCTGGAGGTTTCCCTCGCCTACCATGCCAAGCCATCGGGGGCTGATGTCTCCTCCAAGGCCAGGAACATGGGCATGCAGATTGTGTTTTACTTGGGAGTCAAGGGCCTCTTTGGCGTTCCTCTTCCCATCTGGGTTGAGCTGATTGGCCTTGTCACGACCGCGCGTATCCGACTGCAGCTGAGCCCCGAGCCCCCGTTTCTCAAGACAATGACCATGACCTTGATGGGCGTTCCCAAGGTCCAAGCTGGCTGTACTCCGATGGTAGAGAAAGGCGTCAACATCTTGAATCTGCCTCTCATCTCCAACTTTGTCAACTGGGCCATCAGTGCTGCGGCTTCGATGTACGTCGCGCCCAAGAGCTTGACCTTGGATATCAGCAAAATGCTCTCGGGCGACGATATCAAGAAGGATACCGAGGCTTTTGGAGTTCTCTTTGTTAGAATTCACAAGGCTACAGGCCTCAGCAAACAGGATCAGCGCGGCAGCAAGGGTGGCGGCTCCGATCCGTACATCACCATCAGCTGGAGCAAGTTTGGCAAGCCCATGTTCTGTACCCGCGTCGTCCAAGACAACCTCAACCCCATCTTCGAAGAGACCTGTGGCCTACTCGTCACCGGCGACCTGATCAAGGCCGACGAACAGCTCTCGGTGGAGCTCTGGGATAGTGATCGATCTTCTGCAGACGACGAGGTGGGCAAGATTGAGCTGAGCATCCAAGAGCTCATCAAGCACCCTGGCAAAATGTTTCAATATGCGTCGACTCTCAAGGGTCTCAAAGCCGAGAGCGTCATGCCTGGCGAGCTTCATTGGGAGGTCGGATTCTTTGGAAAGACGCAGTTCCGCAAAGCGCTGCGCACCGATGGCCACAACCCCAATGTGGCCAAGGAATTGGGCGACAAGCCAGAGCTCCAAGAAGACGTGGGCACGATCCAAAATGCCGAGGAAGATGCCGTGGTCCATACTCCGCCGGACCCTCTTTGGCCCTCTGGAATCCTCAGCGTCGTGGTTCATCAGATTGTGGGCCTGGAGCTTGCTAACGTCAAGGGCTCCCAGGGGAACCGCAAGGGCAGGGAGTATGAGCCAGCGCGGCCAGAGGCTGGCGAAGTCAAGGAGGAGCAGAGCAAGAGGCTTCCAAGCTCTTACTGCACCATCCTCGTCAATGACGACCTGGTGTACAAGACACGAACCAAGGTCGTATCATCGCAACCCATCTTCAACGCTGGAACGGAAAAGTTTGTCCGTGATTGGCGCTCCTGCATCGTCACCGTTGCGGTTCGAGACTCGCGCAACAGAGAACATGACCCCATCATTGGAGTTGTTCCCCTCAAGCTGTCGGATATCATGCAGACTAGTAGCGAGGTGACCCGGTGGTATCCTCTGGATGGTGGCATTGGCTTCGGCCGTATCCGCATCTCTCTCCTCTTCAGGTCTGTCGAGCTGAGACTACCACCCCCGCAACTGGGCTGGGACATTGGAACTTTTGAGTTCTTGTCAGACACAATCACGGTCACAAACTACGCACCAGCACACAAGGTCCGAATCCGCCTGCGGACAGGAGGCTCTTCTGCCAACCTCAAGAGGGATCACTCTTCCCGCGAGGGCGACGGCATGAAGTTTGACATTAGCGCCCGCGAGGGCGAGAAGAAGCTCCGTCTGCCGGTGCGCTACAGATACAAGTCTCCCGTCTTTATGGAGTTTTATCCCGCTGGCAAACGGGGAGCCGATGCGTTTGCTGCACTGTGGCTACTGGAGCTCATGGACAATGAGGAGAAGGACTTTGACATTCCTCTGTGGAAGTGCGATAACCCCCTACGCCTATCGCAGAACTATATCACGCAAGAGAACTACACCTCCGTTCCTGACTTGAACATTCAGGAGATTGGGCGCGTCCGCTTCAGGGGTCGATTTTCTGCTGGCACCGACCTGGATCACCTCCGCTTCGTCACCGACAATGATTCCCGCGAAACGATTGAGACCTGGGAGGCTTGCTACGCCGAGGGTGTGCGTCAGCTGGAGGTGCAGCCCGAAGTTCCTCCCTTGACGCAGAAGCTTCACGACGAGTCTCTGACGCAGGGTCGAGATGTGCTCGCTCAAGCCGACGACCAAGAAAAAGCCCGTTGGCTTTCGAAGGATGGCACTGACTGGAGCGGAGTGTTTGGCCAGGATCCGGCAAATGCGATGGCGGGGCCCATGTCCAGCGCCGACACTGAAGGGCATGAGCATTTCGAGGTAGACACGGATGAGGATGACGATGAGGACGACGATGACGCGCCCCATGTGAATGGAATTCGCAGAGCTGAAACTGACCCGACCTATGGCTCCGCGCCAATGGACGGTAATGACGAGCGCCATTCCCTGGACAGCCGTGCATCGGGAGCGTCGAGGAACAGCACGGCCAGCACCGGGAGCAAGAACCCCATCCGGGCGTACAAGAACTACAAGGAGAAGAGCCGAGATTTGCACCGCAAGCACCGCGGGCTGATGCAGTGGCTTCCCATGCGCAATGCGCAGTTTGCCAAGAACGAGGCCAAGTTTGCGGTCCGCAAGGTGACGAGGATGGGATCCCTGAGTGGACGGAAGCCCGATGTGGAATCGGAGATTTGATGGACCGACACTACGCTGCTGTTACCATTGTGCTCTTATTCTTTGTTTTGCTTTATTTGGTTATATTGTATTTTTAATGTATTGAGTCATTGGACAGGACGCGTGAACCCGCACGATGATGATCCTTCATGCCCTTTTCTTTTGTTGGAGTGCTGGGATGCAACCCTCTTTCGCTGACATAGGACGGCTCTGAAAGACGCACGCACACATGTTGTGGAAATACCTGACAAGAGCTTTTGTGGACTTTATGTTTTATCATTCTAGTACATCACAAGTGCAGTATGTTTCTAGAACTTCTCCACATAGGGACGAATGTCGAGTTCCTGAGTGAAGCAAGACCTGTGCTGCGTGTGCAAATGCCAGTAACTTTCCGCAATCTGCATTCATGTTAGTCAGTCCGTAAGGTTAATCTGAGAGTGGGTGGGAAAACAACGTACAGCATCAGGATTAATCTTGCCATCCTCCACCCCGTTATTCACAACCCTGTCCTTGCCCCAGGGGGTATCAATACCGCCGTCAATGACCGCAAGCGCGACGTGCACGCCCTTTGGCCCAAACTCGCGGGCGAGCGACTGCGTGAGTGCGCGCTGGGCGAATTTCGCGGCGGCAAAGGTGCTGAAGAGGGCGGAGCCGCGGACGGAGGCTGTGGCGCCGGTGACGAGGAGGGTTGGCGGGTGGGGGGATGTAGGGACGGAGGAGAGGAGGAGGGGGAGTGTTTTTTGGGCGAAGATGAAGAGGCCGTTGCTTTTTTTTTTTTGGAAATTAGTTATTTGGTTCATATATGGGGGTTTGTAGGTTTGGTTGTTGTTGTGTGTGTGATGAGGAAGTGTAAGTGAGATGTGAAAGGGGGATAAAGGGGGGATGGTAGGGGTAGTTCTTACGCAGCAGTAGCAAGACTAGTCTGCAAATCCTCCAACTTGAGCTCCAAAAAGGGCTTCCTCGACATTCCCGCATGGCCATTGTACACTGCAGCAGCGAGTTTCGCGCCAGGCAACTCGCGCTCGATCTGCGCAAAGGCGGCGTCCACGGCAGCCGGGTCGGAGGCGTCGGCCGTGATGCCGATTGCGGTGCCGCCTGCGGCGTTGATTTCGGCGACGACGGGCTCGTAGCTTGATGGTCTGCGGGAGAGGAGGACGACGGCGTAGGATTGGGCGAAGCGGCGGGCGAGGGAGGAGCCTGTGCCGGTGCCGACGCCGGAGATGATGGCGTAGAAGGGGGGGGCCATTGCGTTTGGAGTTGGGGTATGTTTTTGTGTGTTTGAGGTTGATTGGATGGGAATGCGGAGGAGGGTGCGGATGAGAATGGATGACGATGAGGATGGAAAGGAGATGAGAGTGGGATCAAAAGATGTTAAGTGTGGATGTGGATGAGAAATGTGAGGAAGGGTATAAGTTGGGAGATGGGGGGCCAGATGAGGGTCTCTTTTATATAGAGATGGCGACGGTTGAGGAGTGAATTGCGCAAGACGGATGTGTTTACTTGTCGTCGATCTGATGAATGGAATCAATAGCAAGGGAAAAAGCTGATAAATACTGATTACAACGTGCTATAGAGGGGTTATTGGGACGTTGATTGTGCCATCGACTCTTCTTCTTCTTCTGGATTATAAAGCAACAATCTGCCTCCATACGGGATGGCGCGGATAAAAAGGGGGGAAGGGAGGGAGGGAAGCTCGATTTAGGTAGGAAAGTGGTGTGTGGGCGATTGGATTGCCGTGCGGGGTGGCTTTTTCTTCTAGTTTTCGGAATATTAATCAAGCTTTGCTTAGCATTCTCGACGCCTTCATAAGCGGGGCTGCTTTTGTTGTATCTTGCATGGTTGAACAGAAGGCTGGTATGATGATGCTTGGACATGACGGTGCCGGATACAAACTCGATCTCATGGCCAGCTGCGTCATTCAATGGCGTTATCACATGCTAGGATGAAGGCATCGAGCGGGCCACGATGTTTCCATATTTCCGGCTTCGATTAGTCAGTGTGTGTTTCTTCCCCGCACTGCCAAAATGAGTAAATGGGTGGGTTCCGCTGCTTCCGGGCCGGAGCCCGGATGATCGGCCCCACACGGAGCCGAAGCCCGTACATGTCAAAGTCAGCTTCAGTAGGTAAGGTACCTTAGGTAGCTTCAGTGTGTGTATGAAGAAGTAAAGAATCAAAAAGCAAGAGTAGATACAATTCGCCTGCAGAGAATACCCGTTCAATTACATCCTATCTATAGTATGCATTGCGTTTGCGCTCAAACATGGGGCATCTCAAGACCATTCCCTCCTCCATAAGGGTCAGGCCCAGTTCCCTTCCCGAAGAACGTGTCCATTCCCTCCCTGCACGACTGCGTAATCTCGCTCCAAGTAGCCCTTGATATCGTTGGCAAACCCGTCGACGAAATTCGCTCATCAACTGATTCTTGCGTCTGCACGGCCTAGGACGCCTCATCGTCGGGGAAACCCCTGCGCAAACCAGTTCTTCATCCCGTCCAAGCTGATGTTTAAGCGCTGGCCACAAGTCGAGAACCATCCATCAGCCGCCAACCAAACTGTTCTGGACCGTCCTTTCTTTCATCCAAGTCTCCAAAACCAACATCACGACCACCATTCACGCAAGATATTCCAGCGCCTCAACTAAGCAATAAGCGCAGCGACAGAGCTGAGAGCGGCCCAGACCGGACGTCCATCGGCATCCCCGTGCGGCCTCGCGGGAAGTCCCTCCATAAGCGACGCAAGCTGAGAAGAAAAAGAAGAAGATAGAGAGAGAACCGGAAGATTGTCTCCTTCTTGAGTTTCCTATCATGAGGCAAACTGGACAATGTTCCTGATGCCTCATAGGCTCATCGCCGCAAAGACTAGCGCACCAGGGGGCCAATAAAGCGTCCGGATCTGGCCCAGTTCGGGCGGGTGAGGCTGGCTGAAGGGGGCCAATATCACAGCATCGTCACATTGCCAGGCTGAGAGACTAGCGAAAAACACGGGAGCGGCCCATGTCAGCTCAGCTCTAGGCCCGATTGTTGGCGCAAAGGGGGGGGGTTCCTGACGGCGGGCTGAAGGAGCTTTCGGGGCAGTATATGCGAATAGCTTCAAGTTTTGCATATGCGGATAGATTTGATATCGGAAAGCGTCTATACATCTCGCTGGTTCTCACTTACACGGCAAACGCTATACAACATCATTGATCCAATATCATCGAGAATCAGCACAACCATCAGCAGCATCCTTCACATCAATCCGGCTCACAACAAACTGAGATAGACTGGGATTCGGGGTCTGCTCCTGATATCTATGCAAGTCATGCGTATCTTCGCTCTCACTTACATTGACATCTCGACATTGATGCCAACGTGGGATTCAACAGTTTGTCTTCCGCCCGCAACAGCAGCAGCAAGGCGAGACTTGGTCGGTGGATGGAATCACGGCTAATGAGTACGGTGTTGTTGAGGAGGCTGGAGTTCTTTCACGACCAGTAAGACCTCTAGGCTTGAGGGTGGCATATTCAATTGGAAAAATGCGTGGAATGCCACCTACATTAGCTCGGATCCTGAGGAGGGCCTTTGAGATTTGACTTTGTATAACTCCGGGCGCATAGACGAAGCTTGCGGGTATCCGTAACGTTAAGAGAGATGAAAAGATTGGTGTTTCCCTCGATAGGAGCTGTTGATAGATGAGAGGCTTGCTCGTTGTATTTGACTTGCATCCAGCTCAATGTCCAGAATATCTTTGGGTTCATGCCTGGGACATCAAGACGCCGTCAAGCATCTCCATGCAACAGCTTGGTGGCGACATTCCGATTGCAACACGAAGGACTGGTGGTACCTTGCTCGTCCTTAGGACCTCACCAGCAATCATCGACTTGGACAAACATGCGTCGACAAGCCGCCGGCACTGAGGAGAAAGTGTTCAACACCGAAGCAGTCAAACTTGCCCAAGGTTCCATCTTTCTGACGGATGATAGAGTAAAAGGGTAAGAATGAAATCCGCCATCGACCTGTTACTTCTTCCTCCCATCAAGTAACCGAGTATAAGTTGACGCGCCAACACTTGCTGCACAAGCTGGTGCAGTTTCGCCCTCCGCTCCATGACGCTCCGCTTCCTCCCATTCGACAAGCCCTCATGATGAATTTTGGGATGATTTGCAGACACCCAAACCGAATCCCGCTCTTCACAACAACCTGCGCCATCATGCCGCCCTCGAGATCAACATGCAAGTCAACCGACTCAGGCATCTCCGCCAACCACTCTCACCCGACGAATGCGACTCTGCGGCTGTTGTATCGGCGCTCCGTCCACGCAAGGCAGTCATCGCCCGTCCAGTCTACAGGTCCACTTGGGTTCTCTCGACAATGCACGAGAGCCCAAGGCGGCAGTATCGACTCCTTTGGGGGGATTCTCGTCAGGTTTGTACCCTTTCAAAGCTGTCCGAGTGTCCGAGTAAGACATGTCGTCCGAACCAAACAGCAGATGGATCTGTCAAAGCGTTGTCTTGGCCCTAGAGTATTCTGAGATGAGCCCCGACAAACTCAACGTGATGGCCGGGCATGGTCGGGCCCCTGGGAAGCACTCGATGAAGAGCTGGCCGCCATCGTCTCGGGCCGCCTGTCGCTGCCAGTTGAACGGCTTATCAGCCTTTCCGCCAGGAAGCCATGGAACGCGATGAAAGAATCTCCCCCCTTTCTATAGGCTCCAATGGTCTTGATGCCTTGGTTAGGCACGTTTGAAGACTTGTGCGGTTTTCTTCCGTCGCATATGGGGGGTATAACTGGCCCAGAGTCATCTGCATTGATGTATCAGTTCCCAATTCATCGGGAGGGGTTGCCGTATTCTCACGATATCCTGAAGAAGACGGCGTCAGCTATTAAGAAGGGCGGTCGCCAGCTCGAGCCAAGGCGGAAGCGTCTCAGTCATAAACCTCCTCATATTGTCGAGAGACCGTGTTTGGAAATTGAATCAGTGCCCAGAGAGGAGGGTGTGAACGCATCATGTCTTGTAAGTGGTTTGTTTGTTTGTGCAGGAGTCAAAAGGCTGGGCGCTGATCCAGGGTTGTAAGGCGGTTAATCCCGCGTCTCATAGACATAAGAGTTACACCCACTACAGAAAATTCAGCAGGTTTGACCCTTTTGGACATGGATTTGTGCATCACTTTGTTTCAAATGTCGCCTTTATGTGGATTCGTGCTCGCCTTGTGCGTCCTGCTCGTCCAGCTCGTTGGCAAAGGGCAACTCCTGCAGTAATCGCTTCGAGGCCTTTCTCGCTGCTTTCAGCCGGCGCTTTGCGTATATCCCCAGCTTCGGCGGCGCCTTTACGTTTGATTGCTCCTCAATCCAAGCTGGGAAGGGATATTCAGCATGTGCGATTGCGTCTAGGGTTTGAAATAGCTCTTGAACCGTCGCCGTGATGCTCTTAGGCGCCATCTGTCCATCGCGAACGGCAAGCATAAGCAGGGATCTGAGAGTAAAATGGGCGTCGTTTCCAGCAACGTGGAGTCTGTCGTATCGAATGCCAAGCGTCTCAAGGAGCTTCTCTAGGCTGTATCGATAGTACAGCCGCAGAGGGTGTTGCGCAGCATTGACTGTGTCCAGGATGTAGCAAGCTGTGGTTGCAATGTTCGGATCAAGATTATTCAAGAACTTCAGATCTTCATTGATGCCATGCGCAACCAGGATGTATTCCCGGCCCTGGGTAAGGGAGGCCAGCTTCCTCGCCAGATCGGGGAGTTGAACCAGTTCTGTGTCCCCAAAAAGGAAGGATTTGGCAGCCCACTTGCAGGGCCTTGACTCTTTGGTGATGTATTGATGGGACTGGATCGCGTTTCCAGGATCCTCCAATGGCTTTGTGAGGCTTCGAGTGTCGAAGAGCGAGATGCCGATGTGGAAGCTCTGGTCGGGCGAGATGACTTGATAGCCTCCTCCCGTATCAACATCGACGGAAACAAGCAAGACGTCTTTGATGGAAGATCCCGGTAGGTGTGCTAAGCTGTCAAGTTTTGGGTGCACGAATGGTGGCTCGCGGATCTCCTCGAGGCGATATCCCAGAATCCGCCGCAGGGCAAGGGTTTCGTCGCGTAAGATGCCGGTATGTGATCCCGGAACAGAAGCCATGGCTGTCCGAGGAGACTATGCGAGAGGGAATTGCTGCAACGCTGGCGGTAACCAGTTGGGTGGCCAACAAGACTTGTAATTTGTCTCGGAGCAACTCCCAAACTTTCTTACTCCAAAGAGCCACAAGATCCTGAAGGATCTCTACTGTTTTTGACGACTTTTTGCGCCACCCTTGATGGGACGGGTCCCCCGATCCACTCAGAGGCTCATCAAAGAGAGCATATCCTATCTGAAGTGTTGACCTCCTGCTTATTTGTGTCAAGGTGAACATACCTCCTCGGGAACCACTCCCCTTTATATACAGCTAAGCAACAATCAAAAAGCGCCACTTTGTGACTATCAGCCGAGAGCCATTAAGCTTTGGCTCGCTAATGCCATGGTGCGCAATGTCAACGAGTGGCTTTCTCTAGAGAATACCTTAGAGAGATGTACTTTCACTCTCCTTTTTTGTGTCATATTTTCTAGTCTCAGACAGCAGCTGGCCTATCGAAGAGGCCGAAAGTAGTAGTCGTTCGAGTTGTGGAGGGCGAGGATATCGTCACTCGCTTGGGAAAGGCCAACACGTCGACTACTTGCACACAGACGGTTATAGTTATTACTACTGGAATTCGATCATTCGATCTACTCTATATTAGTGAATTCTTATCAGTATACAATTCATAATATTTTTGTAGAATAGGTATGTCACAAGAAGGCCAAACAGGTTCGTTGACGTCCGTAAAGGTCCTTTATAGACCCTGTATCGTTATCACTCAACTCCCAAAACGGCAAAAGGTGGGTCCATCTCACCCGTACCTTTTGTTTATTTCGATGTCACTCTCACACTCAAACTCACCTCACCTCTTCCCAAACTATCACCAACTCCCTCCTCCTCCTTCACCGCACAACATGAGCAACAACTTCCCCGGCCAAGACTCACCCCTGATAATGGACCCCGTCGAATTCTGGAGCAGCCAAGGCGCCCCCAAGCGGCCCTCGAGCGCCGCCTCGCAGCGCCTCTCCGTGCGCTCCGCCAGCATGGACCGCGACGACCCGCTGCACTCTGCGCCTCTCGCCCAGTTCAAGCCTCCCTCCTCTGAGGCGCGCCAGTCGCGGGTTGCCCTCGTGCTCAAGAAGGCGCCTGCGTACATGAACAATAGCAGCAGCAACAATAACATGAAGTCGGCAGGGTCGCAAAACGAGGGCAGAAATGGAACAACAGGAACAACATACTCAGCGGGAGCAGCACCATCACCGGCGGCGTCATCATTCTCACTTTCGCAACAGGGTGGTTCACGCGCGATGAAGAAGGAGACGCCTGTGCCTATTCCTCGACCATTCGGAAGCACTTCGACAGCGATGGCAGCAGCGCGGCCATCCTCACTTCATACGCCAGTCCCTCTACCAAAGCCAATGACCAACAACACGAAGACGGTCACACAGCGGACAGCTCCAGTGGTGGCTCCGACACCAGTCCCTCTTCCCAAGCAACTCACAACAACAACAACACCAGCGCCTCCAACCACAAGTATCCATCCCAACACAAAACCAGCCACAGTCGCTCCCACTCAACCTCGAACCCAAGCACCACTTCAAACCCCCGTACCACCCCCAGCACAAACCCGCATCTCAGTCCAGATCCCAGCCCCAGCGCCGGCATCAGCCCCCCAACCAAGCTCCGGCCGAGGCCGCCCCAAGGGATGGAAGCCCGGAATGTCCTACAGCTCTCTCCGAGGACCAGCTTCAGAGCGGCCCACCACCACCACCACCACCGCAGGCAGACCCGGTCGACCAGCCAAGCCAAAGCCCATCATCACGCCCCTCGGCCACGCAAAGCGTCGCGGAAGACCCCCCAAGGCGCCCTCTCCCCTGCCGTGGCAGGTCTACCGGTCCCTGCAAACCTCGTTCGTCGCCTTCCTGTGCGAATGGAGCGGTTGCAAGGCCGAGCTGCACAACCTCGACACGCTACGGCGCCACGTCTACGTCGTTCACTGCCGGAGAAAAGCGCCCTTCATCTGCCGCTGGGGTGCGTGCGCGCAGAAGTCATCCTCAGGGTGCGAGTTCCCCGACGAGTCCTCTCTTGAAGAACACGTTGAAGAGGCCCATCTCGTGCCGTTCAGTTGGCACGTGGGTGACGGACCGCGGAATAGCGGCGGTCCGGTAAAGCACCCGCTGGACGAGGATGAGATTCCAAGGTACTTGATGGACGAGGAGGGCCATCAGGTGACGCCGTCTGTGCGCGATCAGCAAGTGGAGGACTTTGCTACGTTTAAGCAGAATCGGCAGAAGTTGAAGGATTTGCTGTTCCAGATGAATGAGAATCTGCCGAGCGAGGATTCGGATTCTCCTGTTGATGAGGATTGACGAGGGAGGGAGGTGGATGATGCACCCGATCAGCGACCTATCAAGTATGCTCTGATGAAAATATATATTCCGCGCTTCACAGCGTTCATGAAGAAAAGTCCTATATAGATGTATGTATAATTGAAGTAAAAAGATAGAGCATGACTAACGTGGTAGGATGTTGAATCCTTGCCCTTACACTACATCTTACTTGTGCAGCTTGACTGAGATGCCAAGATGCAAGATGTTCCTTCACTTCTGAAACCGAAGTGTCAAAGACGTGTATAGAAAGAAAAAGCAGCAGACGATGCAGGCGTGTTCAATGAAACCACCCCATCGCATCCCGCCGGATACCTAGAACAACGTCAATGGCACCACAGGCCACCTCACCCTCACAAGCACATCATCAACAGCTCATCAAGCCTGTCTAGACCCCAGACCACCTCAACAGCGTAGCCGCAGCAATGACCGGCAAGACACTAACAAGCTCGCCCAAGCCCGCATACTCGGGCGGAATCCTCACGTCGACAAACGCCCCCGCGGCGAGCAGGACGGCAAACAGGTTGTACACGAAGCTCCAGCCAAAGTTGAACATGATCCTCCGCATCGACTTTTTGCTCACCGCGATGACGGTCAGGACGCCCGCGAGGTTGGGACGCATGAGGACGACGTCGGCTGCCGACTGGGCGACTTCGGTGCCTTGCTCGTTCATGTGGATGCCGATGGTGGCCTGGGCGAGGGCGACTGCGTCGTTGGAGCCGTCGCCGCAGAAGATGACGACTGATTGCTTGCGTTTGTCGGCTTTGTTGGGTTGATCCGTGTTGGTCGGTCCTTGGAGAAGGGTCTGGATGTAGGCTTGTTTGTCGGCCGGGGTGCAGCGGGAACGGACGTTTGCCTCGGCGATTCCCAACTGGGTTGCGGCAGAGCGTACGGCGCCGTCGTCGTCTCCCGAGAGGATGTGGACCGATATGCCGCGATCAAGCAGAGTCTGCACCGTAGAGGTAGCGTCAGACCGAATCGAATCCTGAAGGCCAAAGGTGGCAGCGACAGAACCGCCAACGGTGAAGCCGAAGACTGTATATCCATGAGAAAGCATTGATTGCGCTGTCGGGTGAGACTCGAGGCAGAGCCAACGTGAGTTGCCTGCCCTAAGAGCCAATCCGGATCCGTCTGCAACTCCTTCCACGCCTTTCCCTGTCAATGCCTTTGCGCTGGATACAGACGCGGGCAATACGCCCTGTTCCTTGAAATGCAAGGCCATCGTAACAGACACTGGGTGCTTGATGCCCTCTACAAGGCCGAGAAGCAGCGATTGTGTGATAGTTTGGTCACCGTCGGCATACCATTCTTGCGCCACTGTCAACTTGCCCTCCGTTATGGTCCCAGTCTTGTCAAAGACAACGTGCGATGTCTTATGAGCAACCTCGAGGCTTTCTGCTGACTTGAAGACAACGCCTCGTTCGGCTGCAACGCCGCTAGCAATGACCACCACCATAGGAACTGCCAATCCAATGGCACAGGGACAGGACACTATCAGAACGGTGATTGCATAGGTAACTGCTTGGATTGTTGCCTCGTTTCCGGGTAGCCCACGGACCCTGATGCCAACGGCGATCCATATACTGAACACAGCGATCGTAATGGTGACGACGGCGGGGACGAAGTAGCTTGCAACACGGTCAGCTACGGCTTGAATCCTTGGTTTCGACAGCTTGGCCTCGTCTACCATGCCGGCGACGGCACTGATCGTGTTGTCGCCAGGAAGGCGCGTCAGCCGAACGTGCAACATGCCTGAACCATTGACGGTTCCGGCGATGACTGAAGATCCGGCATATTTCTCGACGGGTATGGATTCTCCAGTCATCATGGATTCGTCAACTTCCGACGAGCCAGAGATGACGGTGCCATCGGTTGGGATCCTCGAATCGGGGGCGATCTTCAGCACGTCTCCATACTGAAGGAGGCGGGCATCGATTTCTTCGTCTCCCTCAGTAGTCAGAATGACGGCTGTTGGATTCTGCAGAGATCGGATGGAGATGGATGCCACTGCCTTTTGGCGAGCCAGGGCGGCCATCCAGCGGCCCACCATGATGAGAGTTACCAAGAGAGTGCTTGTCTCGAAAAACTGGCCAGTCGATAAGGGGTGCCCCGAAGCCAGGTACGCAAAGGAGACGACCGAGAAGATGTAAGCCGCGCTGGTGCTGAGAACGATGAGGAGGTCCATCTCAATGACCCTTGAAAAGATGAGTGCTTTGAGAGCCTTTGGATAGAATGGGCCTGCGACTATGAACTGAACGAGTGTTGCCAAGGCCAACGAAGCCGAGCTGTATGCCAGGTCGTGCTCAGGAAGATGAGCCCAGGCCATGATCAAGACCGGGACGGTGAGGCCAACCGAAAGCAGGGTCACGTAGCCAGTATGATCAACATCTCTCTTTCCTGCCTCGAGCGTTGGGTCGAGGCGGGTCGGCGCCAGATGAATCGAAGTGTCCCCCCAGCCGCGTTCGATGAGATCTCTTGCACCAATAATCTCAGCGTTGAAGCGAACATTGACAGTCTTTCCATCAACGGCTTTCATATCGGTGACCCCGTCTGGCCAGGATTGGTTCACAAATGCAGCCGCACCACCAGCAGGGACTACGATATCGAGGGTTGAGCCTTGATTCGAGATTCTCTCGCACTTGAACTCGGTAGTCCTCTCCAGGTGCTTGGTCACTTCTGCCACAGAAACAGCACGACCAACAAGGTCAAACTCAGCGCGCGCAAGGACCAGGCTGGTCTTCAAATTCTTGACCGATGGGAGGGTACCTAGACTGCGGACCAGCTTTGTCTCGCAGCCGGTACATGTCATGCCCGCAATGCTCAGGACTACATGTTCTTTTTCGTCGTGAGAGAAGACAGTTTTCTCGACATCGACGTCGACTTCGCGCGCCGTGTCGGTCAAGACTTTGGTCGATCGTCTGGCAGAAAAACCCGGACGTCTCTCATCACAGCAGGAATCGGCACAAGAGGTTGCGATGCTGGAAGTCTTCGCTTTGGCCGGGTGATTGCCTGTATCCTTGCGTTTCCCGCACGAGGTCATCGGCTTCTTTGAGTAGCAGCAGTTTGTTTCATTGCATCCATTAGCACAACACGAGTCGACGGAACGACGCGAACGTGACGAAGCTGTCTTGCTTGAGCGGCTTCGTACACTTCCTCCGGTTGAACGGCGTCGGGGATTGCAGCAAGATTCCTGGCCGAGGGCGATGAGGGCTCGGCAGATGCATCCAAGAGCCTCAAGCTTCTCGAGGTACATGTCTCGAATCTTGCGAGCATGTCCTTCACAGGATTTACCGTTTCTGCCTCGACCACAGCTGGAGGCAGCCTTGCCGGCGCTGCCGTAATCTGCGAGATCGAGGTCAGCAACACGATAGGGTAACAAATGGACCGCCATTGAAGCTTGCCTGGCTGAGGGCCCTCGCATTCGCGGAGCGCGAGGCGATCGAGGCAGGTTTGGTCACAGCACGGAGACGGTTTGCCATTACAGCAGTCTGGTGCTGGCTTATTATCCGAGCACGGCTCCTCTCCATTGGCCTTGCTGGGGGAGCAGCCCTTGCTGCAGCTGGGCTGGGGAGCGCAGCAGTCGTCTTCGACATTGCCCTCGTTCTGGCACGCCAGGTCATTTTGCACCTCGTCTTCTGATCCACCGCAGCACGAATCCTGGCATGACTGTTCATCGTCTTTGTTCTTGTTCAGCTTTCCGCATCCAGCAGCGATATCGCCTTCTTCAGCGTTGACGTCGGGTACATCGCCGTCACAGCAGGGATCCTCCTGCTTCGGAAGCTCGGCAGAGCAGTTGTCCTTGTCGGGGAGAGGAGCAGGAAGCGGTCCGCAGCAGCCCGAGCCGCAAGCCATGGTGGAAACTGGGTGAGTTTGCAGGCTCTAGATGAGTCTCAGCCGGGTGAAGTTGACTTTGGGTTGTCATCAAGCTTGCCGAGATCATGCAATGGACGCCAAGCCCGATAGATGGCCCAACGTGGCCGCCACGGGTGCGGAAGATGGTTCATTCCGACAACCACCAACAAGAGCGACAATAGTAGCCCATGATGGTCGGCCTATGTACTTCAATCTTCTTGAGTGCATGGACCAAACAGATCAAGCATCGTCAGATGGCACGTTGACAACTGAAGCATCATTGACACAGTGACTACGGTTATGGAATAGAATTCCTTTGGTTTCCGTTCATACCCTGGAGATGGATGCATGTATCTCGTGTGATTTACGTATCACGAAGCCTTCGGCTGATGACTAAAATTGTGCAACCGCAAGCCGTAGCTTTTTATAGAAGTCGTGTCCAGCCATCTGCCAGTAATCCATAACGGAACTGTGTAAGGTTGTTCTACGAGGTTCAGGCCAGCTGATCACAGCCTCGTCTGTAACAGGCATTACCCGAGCCTCCGAGCCATGGATTGTCCAAACAGGGCGCGGCTGTGCTGCAAACGCAACAATTACATACATACATCGACACGGACAGCTCCGATCAGCACCAGCAAGCTCACAGATCTTCACAGACTGGAGCTGCCGGCCCACCTCTTGGTCCGCCGCCTCGGGCTTCAACCGCGCCGGAAAATGGAGACCGGACCACCGTGGCATCGTTGTCTTTTCCCGTTTCTTGCTTGTTTCTCGCGCTCGCAATCTGGTTACATCATAGCATGGGAATGACACGCTGCACTCCGTGATTTTAGCGCAGTCCAGGACCCGATCAAGGCATGACCTGAACTTGCGACTGCTGCCCTGCTCGCAAACTGCCATGGGGGCTGGCTGGGAATGGATCATTTCTGGAACAGTCGTCACGTCACGGCTGAGCCCTCGTATGACAAAGTCGCCATATGCCGAGGATACCGACTGATCGGTGAAACAGGAGCAGGGCAGGGCATCTTTGTGCGGCAGATAGATTGGACGACGGAGAGTCAGTCCGAAGTGTTGAGAGCACTGGTGCTTTCATGTTGCTTCTCGATAAAGATGCAACTGCATGTGTGCTAATGCAGCCCTAATTTTGTCGGGCACACCATCGCCCAGGCTCAAACTTGTATGGCAATAGCAGGCGTTGAGTCTGTCTGTTGCTAAATCTGAGCCCGGATATTGTCATCTCGTGGATTTTGCTGCTTTGGCTCCTCACGTTGGTTGGTAAGCAGCGCAGGTGTGATCTTGTCCCATCAATGCGTGCCAGGGAAAATACCTTACCTTGGCCCTGGAAGTTGAGGTCGATGGACTCCGCATTGCAAAGGTACAGATACCTCACCGTCGCAAGTACCAGTACGAACGACCGCAGGCCCAGCAACAGAAACGGGAAGCATGACGACGGCCTCCAGTTCAACTGCTGCACCAGGGCACCGACAAGCTGGAGATTTCAAGGGCCGACTCCAGTGCCGGAAGAACCCCAAAAAGAGACATGTCACGCGCGGCATATCGTAAAAGGATAGGTAGATACGCAATTTGCGTATGCTGAGTCCAACTCCGGCAATTTTGTCGTATTCCGCGCCGTCCGGAGCCTGCAAATTGCATCTTCTCGCCCGTGCAACGTCCCTCGACATTATAAATGCACAGCCCGGGGCTGGTGAGATACCGGACGCCAGGTTTGTTAGCAGCACTCACACGTTCTTCCATCTCACCAGGAACCATGCATCAGTGGTGTGTGCCTGTGCCTGTGCCTGTGCTTACGGGCGGGCATGGAAAAGAATTGGAAATGTTCGATGCCGATGCAAACGCCATCTCATGACTCGCCTTCTATCCTACGGCTTACGTCGTTGCCTCAGCAGAGGGAATTGTCAAAGTCGCCAATTGCCCAGTCATACTCGGGCTAGCAAAGTGCGAACCGTTGAAACAAGCCATCTCGTACCGCTACAAGCGCCCAGTTGGTCCCTCCAGCGCCCCCCCTGACGCCTCACCCTACCCGCCGTGGCCGCAATTATCCCGCTTCGCTAGAGCGCTGTAACAGCCTGAAATGGACCCCCCCGATCTGACGGCAAAACCCACTGAACGAGGGCCTTAGCACGGTGCTAGGCCTGTAGCGCCTCCGAGGCGGCCAAGTACCGGTACCTGCACTCGCCTCCGCCCAACCTGGCCAGTGATGGAGCGCGTAGAGCCAGTGAAGCTGATGCCTGAGGCAACGTGGCTTGCAGTTGCGCGGACCGGCCCACCAGCGCTGTCTCGACTGTTCCAACTGCGCTGTGAGGGTACACGTACGAATCCTCGTACTCGTAACCCAGGTACTGCTACTGACTTGGCCCGGGAACTTTTGCGGGCAGAAACATCCAACCCTCTTGCATCAACAGCGGACGCGGCCAATCGTCGAGGCTTCAATCTCTCTCCGTCATCCTCCCTTCATCGGCCATCTGCTGCACAAGAGCCTTGCTGCCGCTTCGCCAGCGCCTTCTTCGCCATCCACGTCCTGCTGCGCGAGCCATGGCTGCAGTTGTTTGAGCGAAACACCCCCGTTTAGCGTAACCCGAACATTGATACCGTCAAGACAATCCACCGCCCGCCTCCGCATCCTCCCGTCGTGTCCTCCCTCGCCTCGCCCTCTATCTTCATCTTCATCCTCATCGCCCTCATCTTGGCCCGTCTCGACGCGACAACTTCATCCTCCATCTCTCCATCACCATCAACGTCGTCATCCTTGGCCTCACACCACCCACAATGCCGTCCTCCAAGGCCGCCAACAGTTCCGCAGGGGGCCAGGTGAGCAATCGCCTGCGCAACTTCTTCCGCATGAACAGCAGCGCGAGCAGCATCAGCGACAAGGAAAGGGGCAGCAACTCTCTCAACCTCAACAACGTGCCCACCGGCAGCGGCAGCGGCAGCGACTCGCATTCCTCCAAGACGTCTCGACACACCAAGCTGTTCAACAGCACCGTCGGCCGCCTGAGGTCACATACCGTTGCCAGCGAGAGCAACAAGCTCGAGGAGGCAATGAGCCCGACGGCCCTGGCCAACCCCTACTTTGCCCACCAGGGCCAACCCGGCCTGCGCCATCACAACGAAGGCTCTGTGCCACCGAGCCCTCCCGACACGCCGACCCTCAAGGTATCAGGCCCAGACGGCACCGAGGCCGAGCAGGCGACGAGCGAAACCAAGGAAGAGCTGGCCCGCAGGTTAAGGAGGGTAGCTAGTGCACCCAATGCCCAGGGGCTGTTTGCGAGCGCGGGCAACAAGGGCGAGCGCCCGGGCACCGCTGAACTCGGCAAGGACCCCTTGATCCAGAACGCGAAATCAGGCTCGCTGGGCCTCGTCGACGGCAAGGGCGACGCCACGCAACTGCTGCAGTGCGAAGACACTCTGGGCGCTCTGCCTCCGCCGCAGACTCCGTTGGCCTTCCGCAGGACGTACAGTTCCAACTCGATCAAGGTCCGAGACGTCGAAGTAGGCCCTGCAAGCTTCGACAAGATCAAGCTCATCGGCAAGGGTGATGTGGGCAAAGTCTACCTGGTGAGGGAGAAGAAGAGCAACCGGCTCTATGCCATGAAAGGTAACCGATTACCAGCTTCAAGATTGACGCCGTCCCCCATCCGCTAATTCTGATTCAATTCACAGTCTTGAGCAAGAAGGAGATGATTAAGCGAAACAAGATCAAGCGCGCCCTCGCCGAGCAGGAGATTCTCGCGACGAGCAACCATCCGTTCATCGTCACCCTCTACCACTCGTTCCAGTCCGAAGACCATCTTTACCTGTGCATGGAGTACTGCAGTGGAGGCGAGTTCTTTAGGGCGCTCCAGACGCGGCCTGGCAAGTGCATACCGGAGGATGACGCCCGATTCTACGCCGCCGAGGTCACGGCTGCGTTGGAGTACCTTCATCTCATGGGTTTCATCTACCGAGATTTGAAGCCGGAGAGTACGTGTCCAGGGAGTTCAACGCGGCGAGTCAGTTCGCTAATGTGCCTCTAGATATCCTGCTTCACCAATCGGGTCACATCATGTTGTCCGACTTTGATTTGTCAAAGCAGTCTGGCCCTGGTGGCAAGCCCACGATGATTGTCGGCAAGAACGGAGCCAGGACAGACTCTCTGCCGACCATTGACACGCGATCATGCATTGCCGACTTTAGGACGAATTCCTTTGTCGGCACCGAAGAGTACATCGCCCCCGAGGTCATTAAGGGTAGCGGCCATACGAGCGCGGTGGACTGGTGGACGCTGGGCATTCTCATCTACGAGATGCTCTACGGAACGACGCCGTTCAAGGGCAAGAACCGAAACGCGACCTTTGCCAACATCCTGCGCGAGGACATTCCCTTCCCCGACCACACGGGGGCGCCGCAAATCTCCAAGTATGTCTTGACATCAACGTCTACTCAAGTGCTCATTGCTGACATGTCTCTCTAGTCTGTGCAAATCGCTCATCAGGAAGCTGTTGATCAAGGACGAGAACCGGAGGTTAGGTGCCCGAGCTGGCGCCTCCGACATCAAAGCCCACCCCTTCTTCCGCACCACCCAGTGGGCTCTGATTCGCCACATGAAGCCCCCGATTGTTCCCAACCAGGGCCGTGGCATCGACACCATCAATTTCAGAAACGTCAAGGAGAGCGAGAGCGTGGATATCAGCGGGGCCAAGGCCGTTGGCGTTCCCCTGGATAGCGGGCTGGCGACTCCCGGCACCGAGGCCACCGATCCATTCCTCGAGTTCAACAGCGTCACGCTTCATCACGATGACGACGTGCAGTTCCACGACATAAATTACGCGTCGTCCCCGTCTTCTTGAAGCTGAGATGGCCTTTGTTGACATGGGGGGGCTTGGGATTCACTTTTTTCTTCTCTCCTTGAGGCTTCGGCCGATGTTTTATTTGCATGCGTGTACACGGCTAGGGTTATGGGGATTGTTCAGATTACGACATTTGATTTTTTTTTAAGCGATCAAGTTTTGCCTTTCACATCATTAGTATTGTTTCCCGGGGGTTGATGATGCCTACGTGGTAGCTGTCTCCATCCATTCACTCCTTTACTTGCGACTTGGCAGCAGCGGCAACATGCTCAGCAGATACCTACACACAAGACAGCACACAAAATGCATAGCGGATTTTGTACGATGCATTATTTCCTAGGCTTCGGCTAGGATTACCTGTTGAAAGACGAAGAAAAAAAAAAGTCTCTGTGTAGCAGCATCGTTGCCTTTTGTCTCTTATCTGGGCGTTTGTTGAAAAGGAGTTGAGTGTCGGGAAAAGACATTGTGTGTGTCATTGTTGTAAAATTGTCGACACGTCTACCTTATGACGATGATGTCTTGATCCCACCTTGACAATAGAACAAGAATTCTTGTGACAATGAGTTTCTCTGATTACCTATAAGCTTGAGTTAAGATGGTACTTTCCTCTAAGATAATTACCTGCCATAGAGAACTTTTCCTTGTAAGGCTACCTACTCAGTAAGGAGAAGCACTTCTAAAATTCTCGAAATGGACTCATTAATGTAGTAAGAAATCGAAGCGATGAGACGCTCCTATCAGTCCTGCCTAGATCATAGAACACTGATATTACGCAAGTAAAGTCAGCTCAGTCTCCTGATGAGCCATGTGCGATTCGTTATTCGATCTTCCCTTGTCGTTTTTTCTCCCTCCTGGTGGTTGTTTTCCCATACCGGGACTATCGTACAACTCGTCATCCTATCCGTGTTCGTACAGCTTGATCCCTTTCAACCCCCCCTTTGCTTTGATACAACAGCAAGGTAATCAATCAACCAACCCTTTGACAAAAGATGCATCGCGGTGCCAACAAAAAAATAATCACGCCTCCCTTGAATATATCGTCCCTCAAAAGTTTCCACCCTCAAGCCATCATCTCCCCCGCATTCCCATCCTTCTTCCTCCGCGCCGACGGCCCGATCCTCTCCCTCCCGCCCATCCACGGCCTGAGACACTCTGGAATCGCCACCGTCCCCTCCTCCTCGTCCCACCCGTTCTCCAGCAGCGCGGCCAGCACCCGCGGGACCGCCAGCGCCGTCCCGTTGGCCGTCCAGGGAAACCCGAGCTTGCCGCCGCTCGTCTTGAGGCGCGTCGCGAGCCGCCGCGTCTGGTAGTCGGTGCAGAGGCTCGCGGACGTGACCTCGCCCCAGCCGCCGCTGTGGTGCTCCCTGCTCGGGAACCAGGCCTCCACGTCGATCTTGCGGGTGGCCGACGCGCCGAGGTCGGTGGACGGCATGGACAGCACGCGGCAGTAGAGGCCCAGCGACGAGAGGATCTCGGTCTGCATGTCGAGCATCTCGTCAAAGACCTCGCGCGCCTCGAACTCGTCCGGCGTCGTCCACGCAAACATCTCCACCTTTGAGAACTCGTGCACGCGATACAGCCCTTTCGTCTCGGCTCCGCGCGCGCCCGCCTCGGCGCGGTAGCACCGCGATACCGCGACCCGCTTCATGGGCAGGTCGACGGCGTCGAGCGTCGCCATGGCCTTCATGCCCGCGAGCGGAATCTCGGACGTGCCCACCAGGCACAGCTCGGGCACGCCGCGGTCGGCGTCGGCCCGCGACTGGGCGATGGCGTAGACCTGCTGCTCGCCGTTCTGGTCGCGGGGCTGGAAGCCGCACGCGGCGCCAATGTGGCTGTAGACGATGCTCGGCGGGGACACCTGCGTCCAGCCGTGCTTGGTCACGACGGCGAGGGCGTACTGGATGAGCGCCTGCTCCAGCTGCGCCGCCTCGCCGAGGAGGTAGTACCATCCCCAGCCGGACGCCGTCGCCGCGCCGGCAAAGTCGAGGATGCCCAGCTCGGCGCCGATGTGGACGTGCGACCGCCAGAGCTGGTCGGATCCCTGCTCGAACCTCGGCGGCTCGTTAATGTAGCTCAGCACCTCGGGCTCGTCGCCCCTCGGCGTGTCGGCGCTCGTCAGGTTGGGAATCTCGAGCGCCAGCTCCTCCATCTCCGCCACGGCGTCGGCCTCCTTCTTCTCAATGACCGCCAGCTCGGCCTTGAGCGCCCGCGCCTCCTCCTGGACCCTCTCGCGGCTCATCTTCTTGACGTCCTTGAGGTCCTCGTCGTCGCTGCTCGTCGCCGAGTTGGCCAGCTCCTTGCGCAGCAGGTTCGTCCGCTCCCGCAGCGCGCGCGCGTCCTTTTGCAGCTGCTGCCACTCTGCGTGCAGCCCCACGATGCGCGCCGGGTGCGCCGCCTGCCGCTTGTAGTTGCGCTCCAGGCACGTCTGCTCGTACAGCGCCTGGTTCTGCCGGATGTGCTTGATGTCGATGATGGGCTTGGGCGCCGACGACGGCCGCTTGACGTCGGAAAAGGCGCGCGCGCAGAGGCGGAGAGTGCGGGCTTGGAGCCGCCACTGGGGGCAGCGCAAGCGGCTCAGCGGGGTGATCATGGCGGATATTGGCGAGGCATGTTTTTTATGATGTCAAAGCTGAAGCTCGGCGAGCTCCAAAATCGTATGGATTCGCTGGTGTGGTGGACCGAGCTTGAATATGCGATTAAGCGTGACGAACGGTGGGGGGGGTGTGCATTGTGTTTCTTTTACCGGGACAATCCTTGAACGAGAGTCGTTCTCACAACCTGATCCATCATCACTCAACCAGCGGACCGTCCTTTGAAATTGTCGAGCCATGTTTTACAGTAATGCTCACGTCACAGTAATCAAGATATCAGAAGGTGCTATTAAAATTATCTATTTCATCAGCTCAATCGCTGTTTCATCCGCTTCAAGCCAATGGCTCGTCCTCATCGAGTCTCTCTAATACATCATGATGCATCCTCCCCCAAGGCCAAAGACATTATTCATGTAATATAACGCTTCCAAATCCAAAATGTCTTTCATAAAACGCCATGCTCACACAGCTGCCGCCCGATTTTTTTGTAACTCAAGTGGTATCAACCCAAAAAAGTAAGAGGCTCCAAGTTGAAGCGGTGGAAAAAGATGATGCCAGAAAAAGATGAGAAACTCAAAAGCTTCACAGAGTCGCCGCCGAGTGACCCTCCTAGACGCCCTCCTCGGGACCCGAAGCGTCGCTGCTCCTCTTAGGAGCATTAGCCAAGGCGGCATCATGTCCGGCCTCCTCCTTCTCCTCACCATGGTCAGCGATTGTGTCCGAACTCTCAGGCGTGTCGGCCGGAGCGGAAAACACCGGGGCGATCTTGCTCTTCGCCCGAATCTTGGCGCCGTAGAAGTAGAAGACAAAGGGAATGGGGGCGAGCACGACGGCTACGCAGCCCAGCAACGTGGCAGCCCACTCAATGTGCATGCCGTTGAACATTTGACGGCCGAAGAGCGGGAAAGCGGCGCCAAAGAGGGATCTCATGAAAGTGTTGCCGGCAAGGGCTGAGGCGGCGAACATGAGGTAGGCATCGACAATGTAGTTGAGAGCTTGCAGGAAAATCGACATGAGGCCAAAACCGGTGAGGATACCGCTAACAGCCGGAGCTGCCCAGTGAATGCTCTCCTTGTATCCAGTCCTGATACCTTTGTTAGTTACCAACATCCAAGCCGAACCACAAGAGACGGGTCCCCGAAGAGGCAAACTTACCATCCAAACCAAAAGATACCGCCGGCGAAAGCAATGCCACCAACCATCATGTTGGGCAATCGCCACTCGGGAATCGGAATGCCGTGGTTGGCTGCGAGCTTGCGGTTGTACCATGGCACCTGGAGAATAATGGTGATTGTCGCAATCAGCTCGCCAATGACCATTCCGAAAAAGGTCAGGCCGGACTGGCCCGCGTTGAAGTGATGGACACCGACGAAAACCAGGGGGTATGCGGTAAAGAATAGGTAGAGCAGCCCGTAGATGAAACTCATGTAAATGGACAAGAGGAGGATGATTGGCTCGGTAAACAAGAGCCGCAGCGGACGGCTAAAGTTCTTGCTGACGAGCTCGCCAAAGTCGATTTCGATTTCCTCCTGCTTGGCGTGGATACCCCAGTTCTTGGTCCGGCGTCGCAGTTCCGAGGCCTTGCTGACGAGAATGACTGGTGGATAGGACTCGCTCAGGAAGAGCACGTCGAGAATCAATGCGACGAATCCCATGATGGCGGCGAGGTACTCGGTCCAGCGCCATCCCAGATGAGAGTCGACAATGAAGCCGCCGATGAAGGGTGCCAGCATGGGGCCGGTAAAGACGGTCATGGAGAAGATGGCAATCGCGGTTCCTCGCGTCCTGTTGTCAAACATGTCGGAGAAGACGGCGGCAACGACGGCGAGGGGACAGGCGCCAAAGAAACCGGCGAAGAAGCGGCAGATGAGAATGGTCTGGATGTCCTTGGCCGTGGCGGTCGCAATGGTGAAGACGGAGAAGCCGAAGATGGAGAGCACAATGGGCAGGCGACGGCCCTTGAGCTCGGACAGAGGAGCCCAGAGACTGGGACCAAAGGCGAAACCGAGTACGTAGAAGGAGGTGCCCAGAATGCCGACCTCGAGGCCGACGTCGAACTTTTGGGCCACGGTGCCCGTTGCGGCGGAGAAGATGGAGGAAGTGAAGGTGGTCGTGACGGTGGTGTAGGCCAGCATGGCGGAGGTCAGGAGCTTCTTTCTTATGGGCCAGTTCTGGGCATGCAGGGGGTCGTCGGGGCCGTCAAACTCGACGACATACTCCTCCTGGGCCGGCAGCAGAGGGGGATACGGCTTCCCACCGCCAAAGGCCGGCAACGGCTTTCGAGAAGCCCTGCTCTCGGAGCGAATCGACCCACCGACAGTATTAACGTGCTGGCTTCGCTGAGTGGCAATACGGCTCAGGGCGGTGGGATGGCGCTCCAGGTCGTTTTGTGTCGATACGCGGCTCATGTTGCGGCGCATCATGCTGCCGTGGTCCGAGGACGCAGACGAAGCTGACGATGCCGTGATGACGCGCTCTATCTCGTTACTAGCCCGGCGTCGATAGTGGTCGGGGGAGGCATCGCGCTCTGCCTCCAACAGCTCTCGGTCGAGAGGATCCATGATGTCGAGGACGACAGCGCAACACTCGGTGTGCGCCTCTCCTTATGTCTGCGGCCTGCGAATAGCTTCCTAGCTGATAGCTGCCGAGGAGAAGGGGGCCTATAGTATATGTACAAGCAAAAAACGAGAGACGGAAAAAGAGACGAAGCTCCTGATACGGATGCAATATCGCTGGTTGGAAAGAATAGAGAATGTGACAGGAGGCCGAGAAGCAGAGGAGGTGAGGAGAAGTCGTCCAGTCGAAGAGATAGACGAGACCCAGAACTAAGCTGCAGGGGCGTGAAGAAGGTAAAAAAAAAAAAAAAAAATTGCCTGTTGGTGCAGGGACGGCAGTGGTGCTGATAGGTGGAGGCAGTCTACGGTACCCTGGATCGGGAGATGGCTGGACGAGATATCGTGTACCAGTACGAACCCCGGGCTTGAGGCTGCCGAGTACTACCGGATCAGGACAAGGCGGGCGGGCGGCTAGTACGCGTTGGGGGAGAAGCGCCGAGTTGGCGGGGACTGTTAGGTAAAGTGTGGACTGTGAGCGGACGGCGATGATGTAGCGATGAGGCCGAGAAGGAGAGAGAAGGGCAACTGTCGGTATAGCTGATAAGAGGGAGCTGGTTTATAATGGTGATACGAGTGGTAACAATAACAGGGGGTTCACTCGATTTTGGCATCGAACGTGAATGGCTGAAGAACGGATGAAACCAACGACACAGACAACCGACCAAGCCAATTGCTTCCAGCTGGCTCAATAGCAGGGCGTCCAAGATGACTGGAATCTGGCCAATGCATGTAAGACAAGGCGGCGCATCGCTCTCTTATACGGCTTTGAATTGGCAACGGCCAAGCCTCATCATCCGGCCCGTATTACAAAGTGCTAGTGGTATAGGTAGGTAGTACTCTTAGCATCTGGCTTACATTGAAGTCCTGATTACAGAGCGCCTCTCGTCAGATCATGCAAGTCGGGCCTCCGCTCCCAATGCCACCCATCATCTTCCAGACGGTCGGGCCTCGATGAAACGAGAAAAAAAAATCTCTGCGCCCTGCCCGGGCCTCCCTGCAAGGGCCATCCCCTATTTTCTTTTTCTTCCGTTCGTACGATGCGATACGGACGACGGAAGCGCGAAAAGAATTGGAGCCCGTGCTAAAAGCCGAAGGCTGGATCGGGCTTGGACAATCAACTGCCATGCGCACATCCCGCATCTGTGGCGCCGGGTCCACCGAAGTGTGTGAGCAGCCATCACCTGCTGGTTCCTTGGGTAGCATCTTCATCCTTGTGGACTGTTGATGCCTGATCTCATTTCAAACAAGAGCAAACCTGCCCTGTTGTTTCGAGATTTGACAATTCTTCATGGTTGCCAAGAAGCATTGCTTGCTCCACAGCATTGATTTAACCTTCAGCTTCGTTCCTCCCATGCTTATTCCGGCCCTGCTTGAGATAGAACAAGAGACAGCATGGCACGGGAATAAACACACGGCCAGCATCGCAAAGCCATCATCCACATCCGAATTGTGCATGGATGATGGCATCGATACCCACAGCTGAGCGCCCACCACATTATTTCTAATACTGTATTTGATCACAGCCTGTCGGACACGCTCTCCATGGAGTGTCCGTCCGAGCTGAAAAACTAACTACCAAGGCACATCTGTAAGCATTGCCTGCCATTGATGTTCTGAATCTATCCGCCGCGCTTCGTTCGGCCATCTATCGCTGCCAAATGACGTAGTTATCCAAGCTTCCCTTACTTTTTTTTTTTTTTTTTCCTTGTCCAATATTTTTGCCCATCCTTATCCTCCCTTGCCGAAGCCCGAAAACTGCGAGTCCGAAAGCGAACCTTGCAGCTGCTTGCATCTCCATGTCAAAAACTAACACGAAGCGAGTTTAGCCTGCCGATAGTCGAAGCCCAGCACAGACCAGACCGAAACTCAAGCGCTGGTCAAGAGCGGCTGTCGTCGGAACAAAACACCGCTGCTATCCAGGTGACTCCTCTCAAACAAGCTTATAAAAGACCAAAATAAAAAAAAAAAAAAAAGGTAAAAATCGAGAAGAAAAAAATCACATAAAAAAAGCCCAGTTGCAAAGGATTCTCCAGCAAATTCCAGGGACCTCACGGGTTCCCACCAACTTGGCGGAGCGGTCATGTTTTATGCGCCGGGCTCGAGCCGTGTCTCTGATTGGCTGGCGAACGAACTACAGGGGACGGAGAATATGGTTCAAAGTCCGGCGCCGAGGCTCGTGTGCCCTTTTGGCTGTGTACGGAGAATATCTACTACCGCCCTTATGGATGCGCAATTGCTTCTTGCAGCGTAGGATCCAATAGAAGGAATTGATAAAGAAAAGCATCTGGATGGTGGGCTGAAGCGGCAGCGTTAGCTCCCGTGCTCCATCGCATCGCGTCTCCTTGCACCAGCGATCGAGCTGTGCATCGATGGGTTGTAAATGCTTCCGTGCAGTGTTACTTCATCTTGCTTACCTTACCAACAGCCATCCAGGTACCTGAACCATAAACAGACAGCCCTGTTCTTAACATTTGCGGCTTTCGTATGGGAATGAAACGTATTGATAAGGTGCTTGGGATCTAGCGAATCTGAATCCGCGATATCGAGTCTGAGATTGAGCAAAAGTCTGTGGTTGTTGGCCCATCACTGCCTTTATTGCTAGTGACAGCCTCAACTGTCATGTAACACAAGTGACAACTTCAATTGCTAGAAAGATCATAAGAAGGAGCATCAATCTTGATCCGAACAAGCACCACTCCTTCGTGCACAATCCTCATGCGCCATCGCAGGCAACGAATCCATTTCCGCGCGTCCCTGGGGCTGGTGCCCGGACGTTGCGTGTGGTGCGAGTCGCCCAAAAACTCCGGCTGAGCGGCAGAAGCTGAACAGGATAGTGTCAGGAGTCGAAACTCTAAACCGGGGAATTCAGCACCTTGGGAGCTCGGGGGATCGGATTTTACTCAGGATGGATACAAATACAACGAGGAGCGCCTTGTTTCTCTCGAGGATGCATGAAAATCAACAAGCAATCTGAGCATATTTGAGCGCTACAGTCTTCTTCTTCTTCATATCGCTACTTCATCGAACAATTTGAGCGCTTCCGCTTATAACGTCGCGCCACTTTCCTAGGACTCTCACAGCATCAACTTGAACACATTTGGCAGCACCTGTTCAATATGCAAAACTTGCGAATTGCCATCATCGGAGCTGGGCCAGCTGGTAAGTCCAGCTAATCATGAACCTCTTCAGTTCCTCGTCGCTAACAATCCCCAAAGGCTGCATGCTCGCCCGACTCCTCCATCTCGGAGGCATCCAAGCCACCATATTCGAAGGCGAAGCCTCCGCCAACGTCCGCTCCCAAGGCGGCACCCTGGACCTGCACACCAAGTCCGGCCTCGCAGCCGTCAAAGAAGCCGGCCTCTGGGACGTCTTCCTGTCGCACGCCCGCTACGACGGCCAATACATGGCCATCGTGGACAAGAACCTGCGTTACTACATCGTCCGGGGCGCCGACGCCGAATCCAGCGCCGCCTTTGGAGAGCGCCCCGAGATCGACCGCGTCAAGCTCAGAGAGATGCTGCTCGACTCCCTCCCGGAAGGCACCGTCAAATGGGGCCATCGGCTGCAAAGAGTAGACGGCACCACCTTGACCTTTACCAACGAAACAACCGCCGACTTCGATCTCGTCGTCGGCGCCGACGGTGCCTTCAGCAAGGTCCGTCTCTCCATTGCGCCGGAGCTGAAGCCGGAATTCACAAGAGTCGGCATGCACGACCTTTCGATTCCCGATGCTGAAAAGAACGCCCCCGAGATATACAAAATCGTCAACCGCGGGAGCGTCTTTGCCAGCGCCGACGGCCAGCGCTTCACCCTCCAGCAGATGGGCGACGGCAGCATCTCCATGGGCTTCAGCTTCGTGCAGGACGATCCGGACTGGATGAAGCCCGAGAAGTGCGGCTACGACGCCGAGGATCTCGCACAGGTGAAGAAGGCGCTGGCCAAGGAGCTGGAGCACTGGGGGCCCGAGTTTCACAAGGCGCTTGACGCTGCTCAGGGGCGGACGAGCACCAGATCGCTGTTCCGGCTGCCCGTTGGAAAGAAGTGGGAGCACAGGCCTGGCGTGACGCTTGTCGGCGATGCAGCCCATTTGATGACGCCTCATGCTGGTGAGGGCGTCAATCAGGCGCTTGAAGATGCCATGATGCTGGCGCGAGTGATTCTCCAGGCCCAGAGCGGGGAAGAGCTGGACGATGGGATTCGACAGTTCGAGTCCGATATGATGGCTCGTGTGGAGGAGATTCAGCAGCTTGCTTGGGATCGCTGCCAGGCGTTGATGTTTTCGACGGGGGTGCCGCAGTCTCTTGTCGAAAAGGTGATGAAGCAGCGGAAGATGCAGATGGCGGAGAAGTTGGATGAGGAGCAGGCGAGGGCGGTGGATGAGGCCATGGCCAAGGCTCAGGCGGAGGCGAATGCCATGAACCGAGCATGATGCCTGGGCTGTTGCGATATCAATTGAGCTACCTTGCAGCTGTGTTATTTGTTTGTCTTGAGCTATTCGTCTTGGCTGAGGATATGATCCTCCTTCATTCAGATTGTCATGTTAGCGAGCGAGCAACAAAGGAGTCGATTTCACCTGACATCTCTCGGTTTGGATGTCGTCGATGTTCCATATAATTGCAAGTAGCTTGAGATTTATTGATGTCTTTCGATGAGCAAGTGATTCTTTTCGATGCATAATCTTCATTCGGATGACAGTCATTGTGATGCTGAACAGCACATGCAGGCAGCGGAGGGCCGCGTATCCGCAGCGTCACAGGCAACCCCGCGCCACCATGAAGCAACTTCCATCGTCTTCGGGGGTTAACACATTACATGAACATCACAACCAGATATCCACGATACTCTTGACAAGTTGAACACATATCAAGATATCCCTTCATCCAACATGCCAACCGAAGGCGTCTTCATCCGTGCCTCCGGCCAGAAAACCTTCATTCCCCTCGAAAACAACCCCGAAGTATTCACCCTCCTAGTCCACGACCTCGGCGTCTCCCCCAGTCTCGGCTTCTACGACGTCTACAGCCTCGACGACGCCAGCCTCCTCTCCACGGTGCCGCGCCCCGTCCTGGCACTCATCTTCATCACCCCGGCGGACATGTACTTTGCCGTCCGCAAGCAGGACGGAACAGCCGTGTCGCCGGAGCACTTGACCTACGACAGGAGCGGCGACGACGAGCCCGTGCTGTGGTTCCAGCAGACCATCGGGCATGCGTGCGGGCTCATGGCGCTGTTGCATTCTGTGGCTAATGGGGAGGCGAGGCGGTTTGTTGAGAAGGGGTCTTTCTTGGATGGTCTCTTGAAGGAAACTGCGCCGCTTGGACCCGTCGAGAGAGCCGCGGCATTATACAGTAATGAAGAGCTGGAGAGGAAACACATGAAGGCCGCAAGGACGGGAACTTCTCAGCCGCCTGAAGCCAGCGAGGAGAATCACTTTCATTTCATCTCATACGTCAAGGGAAAGGATGGCCATTTGTGGGAGCTGGAGGGTGCTACTGACGGGCCCTTGGATCGGGGCCTGATGGACGAGGGCGATGATGTGTTAAGCGACAGGGCGCTGGACATGGGGATTCGCAAGTTTTTAAAGGCTGGCGATGGGAACGTCAACTTTAGCATTGTGGCACTGGCAGAGAAGCCCGCGCAGTGAGATTCGCACATCATGGCGAGGGAGTTGATAACATGGCTCATGGTTCTTGACTGGCATTACTCTAATCAGTCCATAACAACAAGGGTCAGAAGCCGATGTAAACAAGCAGAATGATGCCGAACGGCAGTCTACATCTCGTAAAGTCCCAACAGCACGCATGCGAATGGGTTCTGGTAGGATCTTATCTGATCTCGAATTCGCATGTGGGGGGGGACGAGAAATGTCACCGGGTCTTAGCGCCGGGGGTCACGCCGCCATTTCGGGACCCCGGAATCTGACCATGAGCGCCAGCCACCAAACGAAACATCGACTTCTCCAGTGAACTTCATGGGCTCGACACAGGCGCGGCACCGGTGACAGAGCTTGCCAGTTGCAATGGACAGCTCCCAGGCGCCCTTGATCTCCAACAGTCGCCACGACGATGACGCGCCATACGATGCTGCTGCCGACGAGCGCGCGTCCAGGGCTGCCGCGGGAAAGGCGAGCAACGAGCAGCCCGGCTTGTTCGTCTTGATCTTGACGTTTGCTGCTGGAATCAGCGGGCTATTGTTTGGATGTGAGCTGCATTTGGTCTCTTTGGAAATCGCGGAGAGCCGGTACTGACGAGTCCTGTCTCAACAGACGATACCGGCGTCATTTCTGCCACGCTCGTCTCGATCGGAAAGGCGCTGTCGGACCGAGACCTCACGTCGATGGACAAGTCCATCATCACATCCTCGACCTCCCTATTCGCGCTCCTCATATCGCCCTTCTCGTCGCACATCGCCGACCGTCTAGGCCGCAAGCGCGTCATTCTCTACGCCGACGTGCTCTTCATCGTCGGCGCAGCCCTGCAAGCCGTCAGTTCTACCGTGCCGCTGATGGTGGCCGGCCGCTGCATCATCGGCGCGGCGGTGGGCGCAGCGAGCTTCGTGGTGCCGCTGTACATTGCCGAGGTTGCGCCCTCGTCGTACAGAGGCCGTCTGGTGACCATCAACGTGCTCTTCATCACGCTCGGGCAGATGGCGGCGTACGTCATTGGCTGGGCGCTGTCGACGTATGCGTCCCAGGAGACGGGCTGGCGGTGGATGGTGGGACTGGGCGCGCTGCCGGCGGCTTTGCAGGGTGCTCTTGTTGCGCTGATGCCGGAGACGCCGCGCTGGTTGGTCAAGGCGGGGAGATCGGACGATGCCAGGCGCGTTGTCCAAAAGGTCAATGGTGTGCAGGGGCGGTTCGATGGCACGGCGGAGGCGATCATCAAGGAGATTGAGATGGAGGTTCGCGAAGAGGAGGAGATGCGGCTGCTTCAGGACCGCCATGCATCGGGTCCCTGGAAGGGCCTTGGTGTGTGGCACGAGCTGCTGAGCGTGGGGAAGCACCGTCGTGCGTTGGCCATTGCATGTCTTTTGCAGGGACTGCAGCAGCTGTGTGGGTTTGTAGGTGCCTTCCGAGATGCATGCAATTGTCTATTGGCATCATGAACTAATGGTTTGGGTAGAACTCCTTGATGTACTTTTCGGCCACCATCTTCTCCATCATGGGCTTCGAGAGCCCTACGCTGACGTCTCTCATTGTCGCCATCACCAACTTTGTCTTCACGCTGGTTGCCCTGGTCCTCATTGACCGCATCGGCCGCCGCCGGATCCTGCTGTACTCGATACCCTTCATGGCTTTGGGGCTGCTCCTAGCCGCAGCAGGCTTCTCCCATCTATCCCTGGAGCCATCACCAGCCGCCCGAAACGACGACGAAGCCACGCCATCGAAAACCGAGGTCGAGCACGAGACGAGGCCGGCCGTCGTCGTCCTCGTCAGCATCATGGTCTACGTGGCATCCTACGCCCTCGGCCTGGGCAACGTGCCGTGGATGCAGAGCGAGCTGTTCCCGCTGTCCGTACGCTCGGCGGGCAGCGGCGTCGCGACGGCGACCAACTGGGCGGCCAACTTTGCCGTCGGCCTGACGTTTCTGCCTCTGATGGACGCGCTGAGCCCGTCGTGGACGTTTGTGCTGTACGCGGTGGTTTGTGCTGTGGGCTATGGCCTTGTCTGGCGGATATACCCCGAGACGGCGGGCTTGAGTCTGGAGGAGGCTACGGCGTTGCTGGATCATGGATGGGGTGTGCGATGATTTACTGTCCGATTTGCTGTTTGCTATTTTTTCTACTTTGGGGTTTCACCATGTTGATAGAGTCAGGGATAAGATAGAATCACAGTCGAAATAGTATTGTGATACAATAAAGCTGTGCTTTTCCATGAGCTGCGTTGCCATGGTAGCTGAGCGACGCATGTCCAGGGTCGTGCAAGGGAACGCTGCAAGGTACCGCAGCCGGGTCCCCGGGAAGCCTTTCCATCATTTCGCCTCGGAAGGGCTGGAGCATTCTAGAATGTTTGCAGCCAAGTTTTGCGATTGTCGAATGAGGGCGTGGGCCTGTTCTTACGTCGGGTGATGCAGGGACGCATGCACGGAGCGTTGGATTCGTCTGGATATGCGCTGCAAGCGGCGGGATGGCAACAAAGATGCTACGGCACATAAGAGAGTACATGATGGATCGGGAGCACGCGCAGATTGTGAAACGGGGGTTGAATGTCACGCAAAGGGCTCATGTATCGCTGTAAAGAGCGTAACCTACATAATATTACCTGACATAGCAGTCAGAAGTGAATCTTACGTATGAGGAGAGCCTCACAGAGGGAAATCGGCTCGTTTGATCTACCGTCGACGGGGACGTGATTATCAGCTCGTACCTAGTACTTATCTCTGCAGCTCCTGGTATGTACATTACCTCGTGCTCGGAACCCCGTGGCTCCCGTTGGGCAGCCATAAAAGAGGAGCCTTTCATCATAAAAATCCCGATGCTATAAATAACACACACATCTTTTCAGCCCAGTCACCCGGATCAAAGAAAAAAAAAGAAAGAAAATAGTTCTGAAAGAAAGAAAAAGCTGCCCAATGGCCACGGCGCATCTCAGCCACCGACCGTTTTGGTTCCTGATCTGCTGATGCGCACATGCCGTGGGGACCCTGTAGATTGGGAGCCCAGCCCTGGCCAGTCGCTGAGAGACGGGATAAAGTAGGTACTGTACTGATCAATAGGGGATGCGGCTGGAATGGAAAAAGGAAGGATCAGTCTAAAGAGAAAAAGACACGCACGAGAAAGAGAGTGGGAATCGGATCTAGTAGAGACAGAAGTGAGAGTCTTTGGGTGGTGTTTCGATGGCCCGCCATGTTTCATCTGGTTGGGCTGTTTCTCTCTACCTTCCTAGCCTTCTCTTCTGCCTTGTCCGCTGCGCTGGGTTGAGGTGAGGCGACCTCAACGTACTGTGTGTGATGACGAGAGTGCACTGTCATTCTCGTCTCTCGTTTGCTCGCAGCAATACGAGGCCCTGAGCTCAGTGGCTGAGAAACCTTGTCCAAGGTGTCGTTTTGGGTTAAAAAAGAAGTATTATTAGCAGTGATAAGTCACATCGTATTCTCTTCAGTTCATAGTTCACAACCCCTTCGTGAGGCTTTCCACCTCACCGGGTCCGACGCTTCTCCGGCCGCATGTAGATCAAGCCAGCACAGTACGAACAGGACCCTGCACGGGCTTGCAGTACCTCCCACACCGGCCCCCCTCTCGCGGCCATTCTGTTCTGTTCTGCCTTTTGTCCAAGCCAGCTGCTGAACCCGGCACAACGCAAACCAGCCTCTTTTCCAGGTCCCAGCTTCGGCCATTTCTTTTTCCCTGCTTCTGCCGTCGACCGTTGCAGCCACCTGCCTTCTCTCTCTACGAACACTGCGTTAAACCCCCCTGGCATCTGCATCGTTCAGCAGCCCAGCGTCCGCCGACTCTCGAAACTCTCCCGCAGTCCGAGGCCATTGCCACAACCCGCCAGCGTTTCCATCCGCCCCTCCGCTGTATCTGGCGCCGAGTCTGTGCTTCTTTTGTGTGTTGAGTTGCGCATAAAGGACGGACGAGGGCACCTTTGGTTTGCTTCTTCAGCCGCCTGCCGCTCGTTGGATGATGTGACGCCGGTCCGCTGTCGCACTTGATCGTTCGCTGCCCTTGTTGATTACCGAATTGCTCCTTGCTGTCTCTGGTCGCCAACTCCTCGGACGAAACAACCCGACCTTGTTGTCTCTCGACCTGCTTTTGTAGCACCGGAACCCGAGACCGAGGAACGACTCCACCGTCCATCCCTATCGCTCGCTCTCCCAAGTCCGCCACACGAAGCTTTCTTCGACCCGCTCGCCAGCCACCCGTTTGGTTCCCGCGATAACGGCCCGTCGAGCAGCACAAGGGGGAGACGGCTCATTTGATAAGAAAACCACAGCGCCGCTCGACTCAAGGGGAGCCGCAGAGAAGAAGAAGAAGAAAACAAGTCAAGAGTAACCCGGGAGAAGCGACACGATGCAGCCACAAGCCCCCGCCGCCCAGAGAGCCTATTCACAACGGCGATCCCCAGGGGCGACGGATCCCGGGCCTCCGCCCAATGTCTCCGTGCGAGCCATCTCGCCCGGCATGCAGCAAGGCCATCCCCAGCAGCGGCAATCCAATGCCTCCGTCAGGTCTGCCCCGTCCACCAGCGGATCGAGGAGGACAACCCGCGAGGTACGTGAAGCTGATTCTGCCCTGTTCTGATTCCGGCGCCTAGGCGACTCCAATCCCGCGGCGCAACTCGAGCTGACTGTGTGTGCATAGGGTTCGTCCGGATCAGGGAGCGGTTCCAACATGCCGCTGTCGCAAATCGAAAAGAGCGTCACTCATCTCCTCGTAGCCACCAAGCAGCTTCTCGAAACACTGACGCAATGGTCGCGCGGCCAAGCAACCGATGCGCAAGTCTCGGATGTCTACGTACGGTTAGGCTACGAGTTCAACATGGCCTGCCGGGCCTTTACCGCCATCAACGTCGACACCTCCGACCTCGGCAACGTGCCCGACCTGCTTCGCAGCATTCTCGAGGCCTGCCTGAGCCAGGAAGCGAGCGCCGAGAGCTTGGAGAAGTACCTGCCTAGAATTCGGGACATCATCATCAACCTACTCCACGGCCTGAAGCGGAAGCAACAGAGACTGCGCCAGAAGCAAGGGCGTGATCGAGACGGCTCCGCGGTACCGGAGCGAGCCACGAGCGTCAGCACCGTCGGGAGCGGGAGCAGCGGCCTGACCAACATGCTGGAAGACACCTTGGAGAGCCACCGACCGCATTCGCATCGCCCGGGGTCTGGTCCGCAGCAGAATGGCCAATCGTCACCCACGCGGCGCTTCAACGCTGAGAGAGACCCATCTAGGGGGTCGGTCGCTTCGGAGGTGTCTTCCATATCCAGCGCCACCATGCAGAGCATGCCGGTGATGCCGCCTTATCCAACAGACGACTCCTCTCTGCCTGCAGGGCCGCCGCCCGCGCCAGAGCTCAATATCGACGCCTTCCCACCACCGCCGCCGCCCCCACCGGACACGACGTCGAGTGCGCTGGCAGCGCTGCAAAAAGGTGGTGATTTAGAGAGGAGGGCGTCCCGAAGATACTCCCAGTATCAGATCTCAAAGCATCTTGGATCGGCTGGGAATGTCGTACCCATGCTACCGTCACAGACAGGGCCGACGCCGAATAGGGGAAGGAAAGAGGCGAGGGAATCGTTGCGCGCCGTCCAGTCGCGCGAGTCCGTCCGACATAGCCGGACCGCATCGCAAATCAAGAGCGGTCCCGGCTTTGAGAACTCCCCCATCCGAGTTCCCAGCCGGGTGGCGGAGGAGAACACGCCCAGTCAGCCGTCAGTGACTGTCGAGAGCCCGTCTACGCAGATTCCGGATGAAAAGTATGCGCCCAGCGCGACGCTTTCCGGTCCCATGACCGATGCGAACCCCTTCATGAACGAGACGCCACGCCCCGGGTCCAAGAAGGAACAAAAGTCCAAGTCAGACGAGACCCCGGCATCAGCTCCTCATCCCGCGGAGTCGAAGCAGAACGAACAGTACTTTCAAGTTTCTCCTCCACCGACGCCGACCAAAGACTTGACGCTGTTCCTCCAGTACAAATCCAAGGTCAAGAAGATTGTGCTGCCTGAAGGTCGCGACGAGCTTTCCATTGGACGCCTGCAGCTGGCCTTTATCGAGAAGTTCTCCTGGAACACACAGCAAAACGGAACTGACCTACCCGAGATTTACATCCAGGACCCCGTGTCTGGTGTGCGGCACGAGTTGGAGGATCTGGGCGACATTAAGGACCGAACTGTTCTGGTTCTCAACGTGGAGCCGCTGGATGAAGTGAAGCGACACATTGATGAGGGCATATCCACTCTCACCAAGATTGTGCGGGAGGTGAAGCAGAACGTCGACGATCAAGCGGTTACTCTCCAACGGGTTTCGGATCGTCAACAGGAGACGGCCAAGGAGATGGCCCAGATCGTCTTAGAAAAGGCCCAACAGATGCCCGTCCGCGCCGCGGAGGGCTCGAAGCCCCTGGGGCCCGGTCGGAAGCTCGACAACAGCCAAATCGGGCAGATTCAGAGCTTGCGGCAGGACCTCGCCATCCTTCGACAGACCTACTCGAGCTTCCAGTCGGAGATCCAGTCGTCCATGTCTACCATCCGCAGCAAGGCCGCCAACGTCAAGGCGGTGGCCGCCAAGGCTGCGATTCCCAGCATGGAGGGCGATGCCGGTTATGCCTATGTCTCCAATGGGCGTAAGCAGCTCAACGCCGACTCGGACCGGCTGGTCGCCAAGGTGGATGATCTCCAGGACTTGGTGGAAGACTTGCGCAAGGACGTGGTGCACCGCGGTGTTCGACCCCTGCCTCGACAGCTCGAGGTTGTTGCCAAGGACGTGACAGCGCTTTCCAAGGAGCTCAAGGCGATGGAGGACTACATGGCCAAGGAGAAGCCCATCTGGACCAAGATTTGGGAGAAGGAGCTCGAGGATGTCTGCCAGGGACGTGATGAGCTGCGCATTATGGAGGAGCTGCTCATCGATCTGCGCGACGATCTGGAGAAGGCCTCGGAAACCTTTACCCTCGTCGAGCAGGCCACAAAGGAGCAGATGAAGGACAGCGGGACGGGACACAGCGCCAGCACGGCCCGCACTTTTTCCAGGGGCCTGAACAACCTCGGCAACAGCCTCGACCAGAACGCCGCGAAGGAGGACATGCTGGGCGAGGTGCGAGCCCTGCAGCCGAACCACCAGGACCGACTCGAGGCCATTGAGCGCGCCGAGAAGCTGCGACAGAAGGAGCTGAAGAACCGTACGGCAAATCCGCTGCACCGTGAGATGAAGGCCTTTGTTGCCGAGGGCAAGCTGAAGAAGTCGGGAGGCTTTGAAGAAGTGGAGCGCGCGCGGCTGGCCAAGGATGAAAAGATTCGGCGCGAGGTCTGGGAGCGGATGAATGGCATTGTCGGGGATGACGAGGAGGAGGAGGAGGAAGAAGAAGAAGAGGAAGAGGAAGAGGAGGAGGAAGAGGGCGAAGGGGAGGGTCAAGGGGGTGCGAACGGTGAGGCCAACGAGGGCGCTGGAAGCCGTCCTGGTTCGCCGAAGAAGACGGATGCCGCCGGTGAGGCGTAAAGGGCATACGCCGCTATCACGACGGCTGAAGGGGGGATGGAGGCTCTGTTGTTTCTCCAGGCGGCTTGAGCGTCCCCTTGTCCCTCGAAAAGCTGATGCCCCTTTCCATGTTACCACTCGTCCCCTTGCGCCTTTTCTCATTCCCCTCTCATTTCCTTTTACTCACGTCGAGCCAATCGACTTGACGATTGGACAAGACATCTGTCATTATCATCCACCACGTTATTCTCTTGTTTTTTTTTTTTTTTTCCTTCCCTTGAAGAGTTTTATTTCTTTGGAGAAGTTTGTTTGATACTCCGTCTCTAGACTGTCCCTGGTTTATTCCTTCTGGTCTAGATACACTTCTTGCCTTTGTATTTCCTTCTTTTCTGTCCATCTACTTTACTTTCTGTATGAGATTGATGGTTTTTTTTTCTCAGAGGAAGAGCGTTTTTTACTCTTTCAGGAGTAAAAAGACGCAGGAGGAAGATGTCGATTGAGCTTGATGGGATGTTATTTATTGATTGATGGATCGATGGATTGATTAAATTACCTTTGCTTGTGAGTGAATTTCATAGCGGAGGCGAATGTCGGATTCTGCTGTCTTTTATATCATATTGAACGTTATATATGTCTACCTGTTTTTTTTATGACTAGACGATTTGTCTGTCTTTTGTCTTGTCAACTCTACTGTTTGTGTTGGTGGCGTGTATACATGTAGTAGAGTGGCAGATGTAGATTAATCAAAAAAGAGCTAGGCATAATCAAGGCAGAAGAACTAGGCATAGTGAAGGCAGAGCCTTTTAATGTGATTTCCACCATTTAGAGGGTAGTCACTGTAGATGGGAAGAGATGTTGGAAACGATACGTTGACTTCTCCTTTACGCGGGCTGTCTCGTACTAGATCAGGAAACAGCAGGACTACCCGGCATCCTGGATTGAGGTCCGAACATACAAAACACCTTGTGAGCGAGACCATGTTGCCCACAATATACACTGCCTTCCAAGTCAACTATGAGAGGCAAAAAAAGAAGAAAAAAAAGAAAAAGAAAAGAAAAAAAGTCCAAATGGCCATCCACCCCCTATTCTTATTCTCACACAGAAAGAAAATCTCTTTGCATAACATACACAGTACATCATAACATCAGAAAACAACACCCGGACCCAAACGCACATCATCCCAGCAGGACAAGCTTCTTCATCCCAGCAAGGCAAGCTTCTTCATCCCCGTAATCACCGGCGGCTCCCTCTTCCCGCCCTGCAGCTGCTCCTGCATCCACTCCTGGAAGACGCCCTCTCCGCCCGAAGCCTTCCACTGCTGTTCTTGCTGCTGCTGCTGCTGTGCCTGCTGCTGCTGCTGCTGCTGCTCCTCCGCCGACACGGCAAACACCTCCCTCACCGCACCCTCGCACGCCTCCGTGACATCCGCCATCAGCCCCTCCGCGGCACGCGCCCGCTCCGCCATCCCCCTCCTCACGAGGGCAAACACAAGCCTCTCGACCTCGGCCTTGGACGCCTCCACGCGCTCCACCAGCCGCCGTACGCTGTTGACCAGGTACTCCTCCTCGTACACGGTGCCCTTCCTGCCCCGGGCGCGCTTCTTCTCCTCCCGCCGGCGGTTCTTGCTCGTCGCCCGGCTGACGCCCGTGCCGGCCGTCCCGACGCTGCCCGCCTTGCCCGTGTACCGCGTGAACAGGCTGGCCGAGGTGCTGACGCGGGAGCTCGCCGCCACGGAGACGTCGTCGGGCATCTCCATCCCGCCGGCCCGCTCGCCCTCGTAAAAGGCGAGGGGGTCCTCGGCCGCCTTGCGCCGCAGCTCGGCGATGCGCGGCACCTGCGCGCGCAGCTGGGCCTTGCAGTCGGCCAGGAACTCGGTCGTCCGGCCGAGCGCCTCGGCAAGCCCGACGTCGACGGCCGGCTCGAGGAGGTCCGGGCGGGAGTGCTGGACGACGAGGCGGATGGCTTCGGCGAAGTGGTAGCCGCGGCAGAGGCACTTGACCGCCGTCTCGAGCGAGCCGAGGTAGTCGAGGTGGATGGTGGCGGCGGCGGAAAAGTCCTTGGCCTCCCAGAGGGCGTCGGCGAGGGCCGTCGCGAGCTCGGCTTTGCTGTCTGCGGAGAGAGGGGGGTCCTGCTGGTGAGCGGTGAAGAGGCATTCTTGCCAGCATGTGGCGCCAGCTGAGCGGTAGCAACTGGTGGCCTTGGCATAGTTCTTGATGGATTCGTACGCCAGGCCTGATTCTCTGTACTGAGACTTGGATTCGAGGTAGACGGCATAGAGCTCGGTCAGGGTCGTCAGTCGAGGCGGGTCGTAGCGGTAGAGATTGAGGGCGTCTTGGTAGAGGTCGTGCTTGCTGGTGTAGTTGCACAGCTCGTCAAATGCGTCCAGGGCTTTGAGATGGGCCAAGGCCTTTTGCCGTCGGCCAAGATGGTCGTCAATCTCAAACTTGCGCCGAAGCTCGGAAAGGACGTGGAGGTTCTGAATGAAGGGGAGATATTCCCTGGGGTCTCGCTGGGACTGCTGCGCGACAAGCAGAGCCAGGTCAAGATTGTACAGGCCGAGAGCGTTCTCATACACGCGGTTGACGTCCACCAGGAAACAAATGTGCTCCACTGCCTTTTCCGCCAGTTTTTCATCTTCTTGCATCAGCTCAGCAACGAGCGTCAAGCCGTCATCCAAGGCGGGAGGGATCTTGCAGACGTGCGCGGAGATGATGTTTTGGAGGTGAGTCTCCTTGCGGGATTGGAGGGCCTTGAGGACGGCATCACAGATGGCATTGACCTTGGAGCCGAGAGGCTTCTGCAAAGACGGTGTCTCGGGGGCGTTGGCGCTGTAGGGTTGGGCTTTTGCCCGCTTGGTGTCCTGGTACATGGTCTGCGTGACATCTTCCTCTCTGTAAAATGAATTAGTGGCTGTCGACAGCGAAAAAAAAGGAGCAGAGATTTGTATGTACCTTAGAGATGAAAGGAAGAGGTCAATGTAGGAGACCTCCTTGAGCTGATCCAAGAAAAGGCCGACGCATGAGAGAAACTGCTCAGGCTTGTGGTCATACAGAATGTTCATGTCCACACGCTGTGACCGACAGTAGGAGAAGGCTCGCGCATAGTTCTTCTCTTCAATGAGACTTCTGATACCAGCCACCACCATGGCTCGGGGAAAGATGGTTTCCAGGTTGCCACGCGGCATCTGCAGCACAATGCTCATGTTGGTCGGCATGGCGGTAACGAGACGAGAGCCACGCTCCACGCTGCGGCACCGCTCATCCTTTTCAGGGTCATCACCGGGAACTTCCAGATCTGGGCTCAAGTCAGCATCTAAAAACCCCCCTCCTTGTACCTCTTAGATCAACTTACCCTCGACATCTGCCACCAGGTGGACGTATTTAACAAAGTGGTTGCTGGTGGTGAAGATGAGGTGGTCTGGCGTGACAACAAAGGACGTGCAGTTCTTGGCCAGCAGCCGAGAGTTTGCAAAGATGTGGCCCGCCCGCGAAAGGCCAAAAGCCATCTCGACGTCGTCGTGCTTGCTGACCTCGAACCACGGAAGCTGCGTCGTGAACTGAATGGGGAGAACGTCGTCGCAAGAGTTGGAGAGCCTATACAGTCTGCCCAACTGGTCTTGGCCGTAGCTCTCCACGGTAGCCTCATCCTCGCGGGTTGCGGTGGCTCCCAGTATCAGGTTGCTGTCCAGCATGCTAATCTCGGCAGAGCTTCCCTCGCCCGTGGACACAACCAGCTGAAGATGGCCCAGGTCGTCTTGATAGCCCATGCACCGCAGGCTGTTCTCGGACACCCAGCATATTCTCAGGGGCATGTGGTGCTCTGGCATGTTGGGGGTATCAAAGGGCAGCTTGAGCAGCTCCACGGGCTTCGTGGTCCTTCCATTTTTCACCGGCAACTCGTAGATATCCACACCTTTCTGGTGCAGCACTGCAAAGGAAGAGTTCCGGTGTCCAAAGGCTACGTCAACAACAGAGGATTCGGCCTTGACCTCGAAAAGGGCCATTGGAGGAGGCACGTTGGCCGTTCGAAAGGGGGTGATCTTGACCGTCTCGCCATCGATGACAGCCACCACGCCGTTATCGTAGGGCGGCCGACATGAGCCCCGGGAGGTGTGGAAGATTTGCTCGGCGAGGATGACGCTCCCGGCGGATGCCGCTGCGAACCGGAGTGCCTTCTCCGAGTGCCAGGCTAGGCAGGCAAACCCTGGCTCCATGGCAATTTCTTGCTTGAGGTACCAGTGGTAGTTGCCCATGGTCCACAGCTGGATGGTATCGGTGAGGATGACTGCCAGAACGGTCGAGTCCGAGTTCCACTCGAGTCGGATCCTGGTGTCGGCAGCATCCAGAACAGCTCCGTTGGGCGACCGCAGGGTAAACTGTCCATGGCGCAGGCCGTTGCGCTCGAAAAAGACGACATCGACTCTGTCGGACAATCGCTGAATACCGGCAATGAGGTTGCCCGACGGTCTCCAACTCAGAGCGCCTTCAAAGCCGTCGACGGGCTCGCTGGCACTATCCAGCTCTCCCTCGCGAGAATACACCCTGACGACTCGTCGAGATGCCTCCTGAACCGAGTTGATGGCCACGTATGCGCCGTCTCCACGCCAGCTGATGGATACCGATCCGTCCTCGTTGGCGCTCGGGAGTCCCTGGTCGACCTTTTCTGGTATCGTGGGATCCCGGAGGGCCTTGGCGCCGCGCCCCTGGAACTGCGTCTCCTTCTTGCCCCATCCGACGGAGACGTGCTTCGACGCCTTGAGATCCTCCTCCGTCATGGTCACTTGGGCAACGGGGTCAAAGGCGCCGCCCATGAAGACGACGGTGTCGGCCTTGGTGACGACGGCCAGCAGCTCCTCGTCGGGGGACCATCGCGCGGCCGCAATGCCGGCGTCTATGGATCCCATGATCTCAATGTGAACATGGCCGATCGCGGGATCCTCCCGGACGGTGATGATGTCGCCGCCTTCCAGGACGAGACATGTCGTGCCGCTGCCGCTGAGGTGGTGAAGGCTGACGATGCGGTCGACGAGGAGCTCGGGGTTCGGGCTGGGCGCATCCCAGCGGGCAAATGTGCGGTGGCTTCTGCATCTGCGGGTGAGCTTTTGCCTTCCATCATTTAGTTACGCGACAGCGACGAAGATTTCATGATGAGTTTCTTCTCCGTCTCTTCTCATCATGATGCCCCGCCCCCGCCTCCATCGCAAAAGGACTACAAAGACGCACATGGAATCAGAGTCGGACAGCCGGACCAGCTCAATCGTCGGGTTCTGCTCGGTCGGGCCGATGGCGCACACAATCTCGTCCGTCTCGGGATCCCAGCAGGCAGCGGTGATGTCGGGATGCCGCCAGCGGCCGAACCGGAGGTTTCGCAGGTTGCGCATCGTCGGAGGCGGTTATGGAGGGGAGGGAAGGAAAAAGAAGGGGTAAAAAAATCGCCCAACCACCACACGATGCCCGCCGTTGATGGGCTGATGGAACAGGTGGAAGATCGAACGACCTTCTCGTGTGACGCCTTGCTTTCTTTCTCCGTTTCCTGTTTCAAGGTTTCGTTCGTTCCCTTAAGGGTCGAGAGTCGTGAATGTCGAGACAACTTTTTTTTTTTTTCCCTTATCCAGACTTCTTTTTTGGTTTATCAGCCAAGCTGCACCCGGATGACTCGCAGCCTTTGAAGCATTGTAATTTTTGGCGGCAGATCGGCGCTAGCAAGGGCCGAGGCTGCTTACATCTCACCTAGTATGTAGACTAAGACAGCTGCTTGAAGCCGCGTGGGAATTGAAAAGAGCACACCGTGTGATGCATGCATACTATCGGGATGGAAGGTCACATCTTCGTGCATCCATCACTTTCGACATGAGGTCATGAAGATGATCGTGACAGCAGCTCTGATCCGATGCTGCGAGGGTCGGATCATCAGACGCCATTTCGGCAGCTACAAGGCACCATGAGCGCATCCCGCCTAAACAGCCCTGTAATAAAAGCAGCGTCCACAGCGTCATCAGCGGCCTACAGTGCTTCGTCAGCGCGCTGCTGCCATTCGTCTCCAGCGCCTGATGACGGCACCCCGGCGAATCACAGGCTCCCCAACCGCCAGCCACTGAACCTCGGGAATCAAGATCTGGCTGCACTGGGCTGGCCCAACAAAAAGCCAAACCACAACCTAAAGTGATAAAGGCTATAATACCTTATACCACCACCACAACCACCTCCTCTTTGCTCTGCTGCCCTTTCGTCACTGCTACCAAATCCATCTATTAACGCTTCATCCAACGTGACATGTGCCTTTAGAATCTCTGAGCTGCTTGAATTGACAACTACTCTTACCTGGCAGCTGTGCTCTGATCCTCTTCCAAGCACCAGCATCAGCGGTCAACCACCATGGACGTCTCTCACATCCCTCACGCCGAGCGCGTCCGCCGCAAGAACCGCTCCTCCACCAACCTCCACCACCTCTCACTCGCCCCTCTCACCACTAAGCTCCCCCTCGACGACGACGACGCAGCCTTTGCCGACGCCGCCCTCTCGCTGCCGCGGCCCAGCACCTCGTACCTGCAGGGCAAATCCGCGCCCGCAACGCCTCGACTCCTCGCCAGCTCCGCAACCAACCCTCGGTCGCGGTCGCGGTCGCGGAGCCGCACGCCGTCCGCCTCGGGCGCGCCAATCCCCAAGAGCAAGTCGTCGTCGCACCTTGCGGCGAAGCGGGCTTCGCACGGCTCCGTGACGCCGCGGCGACGACACGACGAGGGAGGAGGTGATGGCGACTGGCTGCTGAGGACGGGCGCGTTGATGACTTTTGAGGCGAGGGAGTTCAAGGGCCAGTCGTGGCTCGTGTCGCGGCAGAGCTCGACAAGCCTCACGGGCATCCGGAGCATTGAAGACGTGGCGTTTGAGGACGAGCTCGCGCGGGAGCGAGAAATGATGAGCCTCGTCACCAGCAGGCGCGGCAGTCTGGCGGACGACGACATGTCCGTTTCCGTCCTCGGGAGCAAGATGCACAGCCGATCTCACAGCATCCACGGCAGTCGAAGCCAGCTCATGACGCCGGCAGAGCGAGTCGCAGACGACGGCTCGTACTTCCCCAACCAGGAGTCGCTCGCCGGGCCCGACTTTGTCGACCTCGACGAGAGGCTGGAGGAGCTGGAGCGAGACACGCTCGAGGACGCCGAGGCGGACGTCAAGAGGCTGATGCGGCGGGGCACCGCGGGCAAGGCGTCGTGGATGACGAGCTTCATGGGCTGGTCGCTCTTTTCGGTGGACGAGCACGACGAGGAGACGGACGACGACGAGTCAGAGTACGACGAGTCGCTGGCGGACTCGCGGACGCAGGCGGACCGGAGCGCCTGGCTGAAGCGGCACGTCGAGGGGCCCTTGGACCCGGAGGACTTTGTGCCGCCGCCGACGACGGATGAAGGGAGCTGGAGCGATGCGGCGTGGCTGCTCAGCGTGGCGTCAAAGGTCATTTTCTAAAGCGTGGACATTTCAAGTTGTCAAGTTATCACAAAGATGTTTTGCCGCGACCACGAATGCGAGCATCTATCTCATGGGTTCCCTATCTCGAAGACGGCCTTGAGTCTCTCTGCCTTGATTCTTTCTTCTCCTCTTGATTTTGATTGTTCAAACTAGTGGATTAATAGTCTTTGTTTCCCCGGATCAAGCGATCTAATGGAGCGATTCGAGTCACGAGTGGATACGCGCCTGTTTGGCAGGATTCATCCATTCAAAGCAGAGCAAATACATGGCTGCCTCTCGCATCGATATTGGCTTATCCCTCGCCATCAGTTGGATGTCGAGTCTGCCTGCGCTTGTACGAGGACAAACGCCGTGCAACGCATCTTGGCAGCTTTGCTCTTTTGTATTCTCACTCACGTACACGTGGATAAGACGAGACGACATTGATGCATGCATATGCTGTATATACATGTAATACAAGCAGACGCATAAAACAAGGGCATTCCCACTTGGTTTGAACAGCCTCCACCGCATGTTTAGCTCCGAGTCCATCCATCCATCCATCCATCTTTCCAACGATGCAGTACTGTAGTATCGTCTATGCTTTGCCACAGAGTACAGCTCAGCTCAAGCTACTCCAGATCTCAACAAGGGCAAGGGGACAAGACGGACAGACGGACGGCAAGACGGAAACACGCGGCCCCTCTCTCTCTCTCTCGGTTCCCAAAAAAACTTCAAGGCACTCGTAATAAGGGTGAATGATTCGGGTTCTTTCTCTTCTCCCCCCCGCACGAGGCCCATTGGGCAGCAGCACCCCCTTGTCACAAAAGTGTGGCAAAGTGGCGGGAAGAGAGGGGCAGGATGCGTTGTCGGACCGGTGAAGGAGAGACAAGTTGCGTTTGGTGGTGTTGTCTCTGATTCGATGGGTTGGGATTGCATTCCAGAGGGTTCTGACGGGTGCAGAGCTCACGTACGTGTTGTAGTAGTATATGATGGTGTTGAGAGGGTTGGTTGAGTATACGTACGGAGTAGGTACCTATGCAATGCAATGCCATGCCATGCCATGGATCAGTTCAGTCACTGCATGTATGCACTTGACGCTTCGCAACAAGCTTATCCCAGCTTTCGCGGGAGCCCAAAGGCATTGGCATTGGCATTGGGTACGAAGCCTGGCTTTGCTCTGCTGCTGCTGCTGCTGCTCCATGACTTCTCCTATGGGCAGCATGCAGCACAGCGCCAAGTCTCACCAAGGCCTGCCTACCTCTGCAACACAGAGCAGGACCCCAAAGCAGACATTAGCTTTAACAGAGAGGTGTAAGTTGGGGCCACGAATATGTTTTCTCTCATCATTTCCATCACTTGCCTTCCTTGTATTGAATGTCATGCGGCTGCTGCAGCTTAAGCAATGTGAGGTGGTGATGCATCGTGCAAGTCTCGTTTACACACGTAGCTCTTGCATTGCCGGAGCTGAAAAAGGGGAGCGTGTCAAATAGATGCACATGCAAGCGTGCTTCATCCTGTCCCGTCGTCCCATCACATCCACCAAGGCGTTTTTTTTTTTTTTTTTTTTTTTTTTTTTTTTTTTTTTTTTTTTTTTTTTTTTTTTTTTTTTTCACTCTATTCGACGTCCACTCAACCCTCGCGTGAGCTTAGAGTAAGCGCTCGCTTCAGAACCTGGCCAAAGTATTTCTTCCATTTGCTTTTTCTTGTCCATGACTCCGTGTGCATTTATTTATGCCTTGGAGAGCAACGATGCGGTGAAGCATACCCTCTCGTCAAGTCCACCTCATGCTGCTTCATTCTCAGAATCGCCCTTTGAACCCATGTTATTTCTCATCGCTCGTGACATGCGGTCCGCCATACCCGGTGGACAAGACTGAATTAACTCACATGTAGCCGGCTACCCTGTTACGTAGACTCCATAGTCGCATCCTCATCAGGTGAACAGCACCACTGAATCGCACAACATCCATCCATTCAAACCACCACCAAATCACATCAAACCAAATCAACCAAAACCCCGAAAAGAAAGGCCAAGAACGTAAACCGCAAACGACGTCTCCACCAGATGATCCAGATTCAACCGTCTTCTTTTCCCGCTCCTCCCAGCGCGCAACCAAACAAACTCGCTTCACCGTCTCCATTCGTCCACCCCCTCTGAGTCGCTCAACCCCGATTCCGCCTTGTTAGGTGCCCTTTTCGCCTCTTTGGCTGCAACATGTTACCGCCCCGAGTGGTCCTACTGAGTTCTGATTGCTCAGAATTGGGAGACCGTCCCCAGGTATAAGCATAAACAAGGGCCATCGTGTTAGTGCGTACATACACCATGCACCAATGCACAAGCACATGCAATATCATGACCTGGCCTCCTCTTTCGTGCCCTACTTGTGCCTTATGCAAGAGCAAAAAAAAAAAAAAAGCAAATCCAAATACAGGTAACAGGTAACATGCAAGGTATATTCCTGTCCTTGACGCCGGTATGGGGGGCTCCCGGTCCCGCGGGTCGTTGGTTGCATCCCAGCTGCTTGTGCCCCATGTCCCTATTTGATGTCTGGTCTTGGGCTCTCTCTCGATCTGCATCTCCGATCTGCTTTCTCTCATTCTCATTCTTCTTGGAATCTCGTCCCGTTCGCTGCTTTCTTGCTTGCCGGTACATATTGTGTGTGAGGGAAAGTAGATCAAAGAGGTGATACGAAAAGCAGTTGTTACCGTTGCCCCTTTTTATTTCATATACGCCTACAAACTCCGCCTCGTCGGTCACTGAGCTTTCCTCACGACAGCCCGCTTCAAGCCTCAACTCGAACGTCTCTCCCATCTCAGCTCCCAGTCCATGACGATATAATCACCCGCCGAATACAGCTTTCATGACGCTCCCGCCGCGCAGCAGAGAATCATGCCGTTGAAAACACCACGCCAACAACCACCCATCCATCTTCAACCCACCATCGCCACCACCTCTCCTCCTCGCAAACCATCAGCATCACCACAAGCATGGCCCCCAGCTCCAGCTCCAGCAGCAGCAGCAGCAGCAGCACCATCGTCTCCCAAGGCCGCGCCCACGACGAGCAGACGCACATCGTCATGTACGTCTTCTTCAGCCTGGCGCTCTACAACGTGGGCGAGCTGGCGTGCCACATCGCCGTCACCTTCAAGCGCCTGCGCGGCCTCTACTGCTGGAGCTTCCTCGTGTCGACGGCGGGCATCGCCCTCAACGCCGTGGGCTTCCTCCTGCGCGCCGTCGCCCCCCCGGCGCTCTCGTCGTACGCCTACACGGCGCTCGGCATCGCCGGCTGGGCCGCCATGGTGACGGGCCAGTCGCTCGTCCTCTACTCGCGCCTGCACATCGTCCTGCTGCGCGAGCGCCTCGTCCGCGGCGTCCTCGCCATGATTGTCGTCAACGCCGTCTGGCTGCTCGTGCCCACGACGGTGCTGCTCTTCCTGTGCAACTCGCCGCGCCGCGCCGCCCGCCTGCAGGCCCCCTACTTCGTCTTCGAGCGCCTCCAGCTCACCGTCTTCTTCGCCCAGGAGCTCGTCATCTCGGCGCTCTACATCCGCGAGACGTACCGCATCCTGCGCAGCTACCGCGGGCTCGTCGGCGTCAACCGCAGGACCATGTGGCACCTCATCCTCATCAACCTCGTCATCATCGCCCTCGACGTCAGCATCCTCGTCCTGCAGTACGCGGACCACTACGACCTGCAGACCGCCTGGAAGCCCTTTGCCTACAGCGTCAAGCTCAAGATGGAGTTTAGCGTCCTCAACCGCCTCGTCGAGCTGTCCCAGTACATGCACCGCAACAGGGGCATCGCCCTCATCGAGGCCCCCGCAGCGGCCCGCGGCGCTCCCCTGCCGCCGCTCGTCATGGTCACCGCGGGAGGAGAAGGAGGAGGGAGCACGGCGGCGAGGAGCAGGAGGAGCGGGCAGGACGCGTCTGCCATGTCCACCGCGGCGTCGAGCGTCGAGCCGAAAGCCGTTCAGCAGCCTCGAGCCGAGGCATCCATGTCTGCGGCGGGAGAGGCGCGGGTAGAGGCACCGCCGAATGTGCTGCAGCTGGAAAAGTCACAGTTGCAAGTATAAAGGAGGTGCTGTGCTGCATGTTCACATGCATAAGCGGTTGTTAATCTGAGTCTTTTTTGCTTCAACATTTCTCTCTTATAGGTAATCTTTTGGTAATCACACAGGGCGGGACGGGGACTCTTTCGTTTGGAGTTTGCGCAGTCAAGGCGGGGGGGGGGAGCATCTGATAATGAGGCACAACGGCCGGAACATGAGCATAGCATGTCGTCCATTCAACGACGACTCGGCGCTGATATTTTTGGAAATAACCACTGGATTGTATATAATAGCTGTCATGGAATGAATGAGAACGAATTAATGACTGGCTTTGCCTTTCTTGATGTCACGGGGAACCAGTCCATGTTACACTGGCTGTCGGGGGTGGATCCCGGATCTCGCCATCTTGATCCTTCCGGCACTTGCGCCTACAAAAAGTTACAGGCAAAGTCCATATCCATATATATTTAAATATTCCATCTCATGGCATCAAACATCCATTACAGAGCAAACAACATAAATTCCGCTCCCTCACATCCACCAACACCAGACCACAAATCCCAACCCCCCTCACCATCATCCCCCATCCACGACATTCTTCACACCTCAGCTCACCTCCTCAGCTCAGCAGCTGACGACGCTTCCCCCCCCCCCCTTCAAACCAAGCCCAGCCCGGTCCAGCCCAGCGCCACGAAAGACCGGACAACCTCCTCCTGTCAAATCCACCACCACCAACAAAGGAACATTGAAGATGATTGTCCCGCAAGCGTAGCTTTTCCGGGGTAAGCTACCCACCCGTGACAACAGCACCCCATCATCCGCATAAGCACATTGTCAATATCCCCCAAAGTCTTCGCCACAATTCCATTTTCCCACGCGGTCAATCCGAGCTGCTGGATCCGATCTCCGAAGCTTACGGGCGGCACGGTTGGGAAGTCTAAAAGCTCTACCTACCATGTATTAGTAAAATAGTCATTTGTTTCTCAGTCATCCCAATCCCTCCCATTCTCCCGCCTCTTTTTCTTCTCATCAATCTTTCTCCCTTCAATCATTCGAATGCCTTAAAAAAAAAGCATCTCAGTACTATGAATAGCGACAACTTAAAGTCCATCTCTCCAAGACCCGCACGATCCTCATCGCCTCCGCCTCCGCTCCTCCCGCCTCGGCCTCGCGGCCCGGAACTCCGGCGTGCCAGCCGCGCTGCCGGAGCGGCCATCTTTGGCGACAGCGACGGCGACGGCGAGGGTCACGAGAATGATGATCTGCCGCCTTCGTACGAGGCTGCCACCATGTAAGTTCTCTCTCTCTCTCTCTTCTCTCTCTCTCTCTCTCTCTCTCTCTCTCTCTCTCTCTCTCCCCTTTTGGCCCCATCATAGCTTCTGTCTCACAGAACAATAAGACCTACCCTACTATGCTTGTCTTGTCGTTTATTCGCCTTTTTCGTTGTATCTGAATCGACAGAGTTGATACGTGAAGTTGATGTTGTCCCCGCAAGTTGAAATCAAAAGCTGACCTCGTCCTCCTCAAACAAAGACGCAGACCAAGCGACGCCCACATCCACATCACCGTCCGCTCCTCCACCCACCACCCCATGAACAGCACCTCCTCCCTCCCATCCCTCATAGCCGCCCGCTCCGGCCGCACCAGCATAAACACTCAAGGCTACCTCCTCACGAGCCCCATGACCCCCCATCACACCTCCACCAACTCCCGCCGGAAGAAGAACCGCGGCTACAGAGACGAACGCTCGGGCTGCATAGCCTCCGACTCGGGGGGATGCTGCTTCTCGCGTCGCGGAGGCTGCTTCTTCTCCGATAGGGGGGGTTGCTGCTTTAGCGATAGGGAGGGATGCTGTTGTTCGGATAGGGGCGGGTGTTGCTTCGCGAGCGAGGGGGGCGCGTGTTGCGCTGATGGAGGGGAGGCGTGCTGTTGTTCGAGGTTGGGGAGGGGGGGAGGTGGTGGTCGTGGTGAGATGGCCGGGCTTGAGACGACGATGGAGCGGAATGTGAGGTTTGCTTAAAGGATGAGCTCCTTGTATGGTTGGTTTGGTATTGTTCGAGTACGTGTATATTTGTCGGTTTGGGATTTGTATTGTGTCCTGCGTGTTGTGGTGTTCGGCGATGGTCTGGTTTATATAGTGGTCAAGGTCATGGCGTTATGAGCAGTGTTGGGAACTTGGCGTGCAGTCGTTCGAGTTCTATCAGAGTCAGCATCAACAGCATCTTTTTCAAGCATCATACAAACCATGTCGCTCCTTGACCGAGAAACAAGAAAAAGGAAAGGGGCAAAAGACCAAAAGGTTTCCATTCACCGTACAAGTAAGTCCCTTCACATCATACCCCAAAATACATCATATCCCAAATATCCATCGCTTGCCAAATCCGCTCAAAAGTCGTACATCATGCATCGTAACATATCCATTCCAACCATCAACCATCAAATCCCAATGCCCGTTATACAGATTCAGAACCAGAACCAGATCAAACATCAAATCAAGCTCAACAAGTCAAATCACCACGCAGACTGCGTCGACCCGAGCATCAGCTGCCGCTGGTAAAACCTCCCCCCCGTAAACGCCGTGTAAATGTCGTCGACCCGCTGCTCCAGGTTCTTGTCCGTCCGGATCGCCCTCTCCACCCGCCGCATCCGCGCCCGGCTCAGCATCACGCCCCTCGGCCGCCGCTCCTCAAAGGCGTACCAGCAGTGCCGCAGCTCGTGGCCCCGTAGGTTGCACGCCGGGCACTGCGGCGAGTCCGAGCCCTTGCCCGACGCCGCATCCGCGTTGTCGTCGTCGTCGTCGTCGTTGTCTTCGCCCATGGCCACGTCGGCCTCGGAGCCCCCGAATTCGAGGTCGCGAATCTCTCGGTACACCTCGAGGAAGGTCCACAGGCGGTCTTCGTCGTTGGGCGAGGCGGCGTCCAGCTCCACCACCTCCTTTTCCTCCGAGGGCACTGCTTGGATAGGTCTGGCAGCAGCAGACGATGTCGTTGTCTCGTCGCCATGAGTCTCGCTGGGGGCCGCCCACAGTCGATTGCTGCTTCGTCTGCTGCCATTGTCGGCGTTGTTGCTGCTGCTGCTGCCGCTGCTGTTGTTGTTGTTGTTGGTTTCGTCGCTGCCGCTACTGCACTTGTGCGTCTTCTTGAAAGCCATCGCCTCCTCCGCCTCGGCCCGCCACTCAATGGCCGCGAGATCCAGCCTGTCGGCCCCGAGCATGAAGCGGTCAAACAGCGGCGGCGAAAAGGGCAGGATGCAGTCTGCCAGGTCCCGCAGCCAGGTCCCGCACAGCGTCTCGGGGAAGTTGAGCTTGTGGCACCTCGTCACGGCGCTGTACCACTCGTGCGCCCAGTCCGTCTCGTTACCAGTACCATGACCATTGCCGCTGCCGTCGAGGTCGAAGCGCTCCAGCACGGCGTTGTAGTTGCCGCGCTCAATCTCGATGCGCTGGCGGTACGTCGGGGCCGTCGTGGCCTCGAGCAGGGCCACCCACTCGCGCAGCGTCTTGCCGTCGTCGAGCAGCTCGGCCTTTGCGGGCGCGACGGTGCGCAGGACGAGGGCCTTTGCGCGGTCGACCATGTCGCTCTGGCGGTCAAACTCCTGCTTCTTGGCGTAGTAGGCCTTGTTCTGGTCGTGGTACAGGTCGAACTCGTCCTTGGTCAGCTCCGACACGTCGCGGGCGTGCGGGTTGAACTGCTGCACCTGCGGCGGCAGCGGGCGCGCGCGCAGCTCGTCGGCCGCCCGGTCGGACCACATGTAGCGCCAGACGAAGACGTCGACGTGCGGCTGGATGTCGCGCTTCCACTCGTCCCAGTCGCGATACGACTTGAGCACCGTCGGCTCGTGGTCCAGGTCGTCGAGTAGCGTCGAGTCGTCGTCGGCGGTGCTCCGCCAGAGGGCGGGAGGAGGAGGGGGGTTGGGAAGCGTTGGCACGCCTGTATCCTCCATCACCGACATTGTGTGTCGACTGCCCCGTGATTCTCCTTGTTCCTCGCTCTCTCTTCTCTTCTCTTCCTTTCCTCGATTCCTCTCCTCCTGTATGCGTATGTGTTTCTGATGCCCAAAAAGACGGGGTAAAGCCAGCAATGAATCTCAAGAAGAGTCAAGAGAACCCAGATCGTTGATCAGCGCGGCACCTGCGTTGGGTTAGGCGTCAAGGCCAAGGGGGGCGACAAACAGGTTGATCCATAAAGAATGATTTATCGAAAACGAACCAGCCACACGCATCGCTGAGGCTGGCCGTGTGTACGAGTGCACTGGTCTAATTGCATTATCGGCATGTCAAAGGTCCACCTGCATGAGCCGAATCAGACGATGGTGGTGGCGATGTCCTCCTGTTGCTTGTTCGTTGGGACTCACCGAGAGGACAGAGTAGATACTGGAAAAGAGAGAGAATGAGATCAAAGCTGAAGCCATTAAGATGTTCACGCTGCGATGGAGAGAGACAAAGGTTCCACATGGCCCGAAGATGGATGGATGAACACAGGCAGAGCTGAGATTCGGCTTCGGGCGCAGCGACACCGACAAGTCGCATTGAGCTCAGCTTACCCGCCAGCCTAAAGGTACTGCAGCGTTGACACCACAGACACAAGTCAGGTACCTATCATGCCCGACAGCCAGATGCAGCAAATCGAAAGCCAGTCGCTTGACGAGGCCATTGGCAGCGGTTCTCTAGAGCAGGTGCTTCACTGGATAGGCACAGGCGAGAGTCAATGCGTCTACACAGCGTCAAGTGCAGCAGACGAAGACGGAGGTTCCCCCGTAGCTCGCCAACTCTCAACAACCAGCACCCGCGATATCCTCATAGCACGTGCAGACGACCCTGTCATCGTCCAGGGCATCTCCTCCGTCCTCTCCAAGCCCATCGCCTCAAGCGACGACTTCTTCACCGCCTGCGCCGGCCTCGACTCCATCCTCTGTCACCTCCCGCTCGACACCTTGCGTCTCTACAGATCCAGTCTGGAGATTCTCGCCGCCAACACCGCACAAAGCCCTCCAGGAGTGTCCCTCCCGTCCCTGACAAGCCGAGCCAAAGATGCCCTCGAATTCATCAATTCCCCGGACCTGGCATGGCCCCCCCGACACAAGTTCGACGTCATGGCCGAGCGGACACTTGCGGAGAGAGTCCGTACCGCGGACCAGATGAGGCCCCATGCCAGACGTTTGCTCGACTGGCTGGCTGACTGCAACTGGCCGCCTTACTCGGGCTGTGTCAAGCAGCTTGCTCGCTTTCCGGAGGTCGCTATTGATCCGATCAAGAATATATTGGCCGAGCATGGGGACGATCCAGAGTGGCTGCGGCACCTGGTAGAGTTTGTAGAGGGCAATGTTCGCATTGGGACGTTGTGGGAGAGGCTGGAGCCGGAGCTGGTGCTGTTGGCTGGGCGCGAGGCGGATGAGGAAGAGAGTCGCGATCTGGCGGAAGCTTGCCGGCGTCTGCTGGGGCTGCTGAAGGAATGGAGAGGGGAGCAGCTTGTACTTGATTGAAGAGGCAAATCAAGTCAAAGGGCCGAGTCTCATGACGGTAATTGCAGCACGTATGTACATCTCTAGAGGGGATCCGTTTGGCTACCGTCTTATATGGAAATATAAACTTTGGCCCGGCTTGAGATGCGCCAGCTTTGCCCCAAAGCCGTTTCTCTCCTTTGCTTCATCAGAATGAAGGCAAAACCGACACCGCCACCGGGATTCATGGTACAATCTCGTTGGCTCCAAGCAAGGAGCAGTAGATTCGGGAATCCAATGATCGCCTTCATCGCCAAGTCAAAGCGCCGCGAGGCCCAAGCTCCTCCTCGGACGGCCCCTGGCACTAAGGTGATCTTCACCATCGTCAGGACCCTGGAGATGATCGTCAGAGAGGTCCGCTTTTGTTTCTAGGTATCTCCCTGTATCAAACATCCCTCTAATTGTTCCTTTTAGCACCAACCCTCTTACGTGGAGATGCTTGTTTAGAGTTCACGACAGTTGGGATGGTTGACATCGTAGGATCCCTCCACGCTTATGTTGAATCTGCAATCAAGTCTCGCAACTCCTGGACAGCAGCAGGTAATTCTTCCCACCTTGCTATAATGCTTATATTTCGATTTGTGCCTCCTCCTCATGACTGAGAAGTATTCTTCCTCAGATAACCACTTGATTTGCATCGTCCAGATTCCGTTCACCTGCAGAGATTGCTTCAGCCGCAGCACGGCCGCGCGCCCAAGCGGTCAGCGGATCGATGCCTGGCGCAGGTCGGGTCCGACGTGCGTTGGGCCATGCTGAGTGATATGATTCCAGGGTCTCGTTAGTCATTGCTCAGTGGCCCCCTACCGTATTCATGTCGACACAGACCCAGTCGGCGAAAACCCCAAGAGTCAGCTGCCCTCCTCGTCTCTTGCAGTGTGCGACGCTCTACGCCCGCCATCCTTGTCTCGTCCAGCCCCTACCCGTTGCCATCGTAAAAGGCCGGTGTGGCGCTATTGCTGTCTGATGCCGCAGCAGCATTATCAGGAGAGAGCAGCTCGCCAATACACCACCTCGACCACGTCAACAAACCATGTCAACCTCAACCCTCCGGATGGCCACAACCAAAGAGGAGCTGTGCCGATCATCGCCGTCTTGAGGCAGAAGCCGCAAAGTCTAGAACGCCGATGGCCAGAGCGGAACGGCATGCCAAGCCGGGATTCTGGCTTCAGGCATATCTCGTTAAGCAGCTGCGGATATTTGCCTCGTTCTGTAGAGAGCAGAAGATAGGAGTAGGGGGGACGGAAACGCCACAGAGCTGCGTTGGGGATGGTGTTTGTGTTTTCTCTCCTCAATGTCGTCTCCTCCTCTTCAAGGGTTTCTGCAGCCCTCCACGCCAAACAGCATGTCGAGCTTTCGATATTGCATGCTTGCTCCGAGGGCCTTGCTGCATATTCCCATGCGGTGTTTGTGACCCTGATACGACCCTTTGTGAGGCCTCGTAGGGCCTAGTGCTCTCCTGCTTGGGCGTAAGCTGTGGGCTATTGCGTGAGCCGTGGATCTTCGGATTCTCGGGCCTCCAAGCAGGACAGCCGGCGCCAGTCACAGCGTTCCCGTGCAGACTTACATACCCTAAGGACACAAGCTGTGTGCGTGCTAGTAGCTTTCGGCGACATGCCACCTGGTTCAGCTGCTGCTGCTGTAACCGCGGTTGCTGAGTTCGAGGGCATTATCGGCAAACATCTGGCACTCTGGCGAGGGTCTTTGATGGACGTTTGGAAGTTTAGCAAGGACTAAAAGCGGCCTTTCCTGTGTGATTGAGGTAGTCACGAGCCCGCTAGCGGAAGCTTACAGGTGAGGTAGCTGGAACCATGCCATTCCTCGGAGGAGGATGAAGGTGGTGGTGTAGGGAGTACAAGGAGAAAGCGGGCAATACATTTATTGGGCAGAAGGTGTTGCTCTTTGCAACTCCGGTTAGGAGTGAAGATACCACTGTATGATTTCATCATCTTTGAACTCTCCGAGTGGCTGGACACTCCAAAATGTTCATGGTGAAAGGGAGCCAGAGACCTGGACGGAATGTTCAACTGCAGCTTACACGCATTCCCGCCAACAGCTCACATCTGATGGCAATCATCTCGACTCTCCAAGAACAAGGACGAAGGCAAGAAGGTCCCTGTACACTGAATCCCAAGACTGTGCGGCATCAGCGCGGATTTGCGGTTGCTTGGGCCTCTGCGAATCTAGACCGGCCAGATGCATGAGACGCCCTTGCACGATGATGTCACGGCCCTCCCGCCCTCACGAACCCCCTGCAGCCACGGACGTAACGGGCGCCATCAGCTCGGGAGCCAGGAGGCTGAAGCGGTCAACTGCAGTTGTATGTACAGTATGTAGGTATCGTATGTACAGCTGGGTACAGTACTTGTGCTTGACCTGCAAGATTGGATGCGTGTGGCTTTAGACCGCGATATCACAATATGGGTATGTACGGAGTACAGGTGTGTTCGTCTGCCTGGTATCAAACGTCGTTTCGTCTCTCAGCACATGGCAATCTGCGGCGTCGGCTTCGACAACCTTGACGGCACTTGCACTTATTACTACCTTATCTTGAAAACGTACATACCATACTCGTACGCACACAATCTGATGGCATTCAGGGCAAGGAGCCAACCCTCCATCACACACAGCCTTGACCGGCTTCTTTCCCTTCTCTCCTCTCAACTTCCGCATCTTCTTCTTCCCTCTTCTCCCGCCTAGCCACCATCGCCTCAACTCCCTGCTTCCTGCGAGCCCCTCCCCTCCATCTTCTCTCAACCACCAAGTCAAACCGCCTGCCATTCGGCCTCTGCCCCCAGTCTCCCTTGCACGGAGAACTTCTGCATCAAATTAGCTTTTACCCAAGGCCCGTCTGGTGCTTGCTGTCGCCGTCCAGCGGCCCAACTGCAGGGCCCCAGTTTGCGATGGTGGATGCCCGTGCCTGGGTTTCACGCGGGACCCTGGCTGCAAGCACCCGACATGTATGACCGCCGACTCGAAGCTTGGCGTCGTCTCCATGTTTGATACTACTACCAAGCCACTCATACAGGTCACTCACGGCATGCGAGTACATGCGAGTGAGAATCGGGGCCTCGTTCGTGCGAGCACTGGCTTACCACACGCACAGATACGTGATGAATGAACTGCCCCCCTCCAAACGTCCCCGGAGAGGAAGACGGAGGGGGATGAGAATCATCTTCCAGACCGGGTGGGGTTTTCTGCTCTCCGCCAGCAGACGGAGGGGTTTCCCCGTTGCCTGTTTCTGAGTGGTGAGGGCGACTAGAGCAGTGACGGCGCGGTCAACGGCTGGGCTTTTGTGTGTCCAGCTACCAAGCCTGGATGCCTTGAAGAAACCCTGGTGCTGGTTGGTGGTGAGAGACGATATCGCGCCATTTTCCCCGTCCAAGCGCTGCCGCGGAATTGGGCCAGCTCCTGCACCGTTAGCAAGACTACGCACTGCTAATTCTAGGACTGGTATCGAGACGAAGCGGGACTGGCAGGAGACCATCATCTGTTGGCGCCGCGTGCCGAGATTCTCGCGATGCGATGGGCGAATCCGAATGTGATGTGATGACGGCGCCACAAACGGCCGATGAGAATTGCTCCGGAGTCCATCCCAGACAGCCAGATTTTCCGGCTTCTGCGAGAGCTCGTGTGTTGCATGCTGCCGTCAGAGAGAGACAGGACGGGCGAAATATGGGGGAAATGGAAGAAATCAGAAGGTGGATGGAGACGGCCCTGCATCCACGTTATTACACGAAATACCTCGAATCGTGACTGCCACATGGTGTTTGTCGCAGGTATTTCCTGTCTCGCCTGGCGCTGAGACTCACGCACACACCCGATCCTTGTTGCTGCTGCTGCTGCAGACCACGCACCCAAACACCTCAACCAATCTTTTAGGCCTGCAACCCCACTGCACCCACTATGCGGCCCGCTGTGACAAAGGCAGGCAGGCAAGGACACAAGACGTCAGTGGGGGGAGGGGCTCTGACGTCGTTTGGCGCATGGAGGGGAGAGGTTGAATCGGGATCCCTGGATGCTACTGGCGCAGCTCGACGCCTGGTCCTTGTCCTGCTCCCTGTCCTGGCCATGCGTGCATGCATCCGCTTAAGAGCTCGACTGGCAAAAACCGGGGTGACTTGGGCCTGGCTTCGACTTGCTCAACCGTCTTCGGGACCAGTTCCCTCCGGTAGCCGGAGAGACGCAGAGACGACTCTTAGGTAGGTTGCTTTAGCACAAGTGAGCCAAACTGCATCAACGGCAGCTCTCTAGGCCTTGCCGAAAGAGAAAAGAGAAAACAAAAAAGGGGCGCGGCCGCTCCGTCTAACCACTTGCCCTCCTCCTCCTCCTGACCTTTGATGGGGAATCGAACATTGATGAAGCGTTCAAACAGGGAAACAGACCAGAAAATTTCTCCGTTCCTTTTTGATTCCCACGCCAGCCTACCACTTGCAGCACGCACACGGGGAACGGTCTTGGCTTGGGACATGAGGGCTCATTGAGGTGGCTTCTTTATTTGTCCTTTTTTATCATCTATCGTCTAATTCTTGACTTGTTTTTGGCGAGTTGACTCGAGGTTTGTTTTATCCGCCCGCCCAGTTTACCCACGATGGTTTCGGGCTTACTCCCCATTGCCACCACCCAGCGTTCGTCCAGTCGAGGACAAATGCAATGAGAAACAGGGCGTGCAAAGGGAGCTGCTTATCCAAAGTGCAATGGATATTTTCACATGGCTGTCCAGGAGGGAGGACTTGACCTCCATCGTAAGACATGTACTTATATCGGGCTGATCTACACATGTAATCGAGCCTCTACCAGCAGGTTCCAAGGGCAACCTGACAGCAGAGGCAAGGCCATCCGCAGCGGGCTCCTGCCATCCATGGACACAACCACTGCATGCCCGCTCAGCAACGGCTGCGAAGCGCTACATTGTACCCGCCAGCTACCGCCTGGGTGGCCTAGACCCTCTACTGCCTGTAGAACCTGACGGATCGTCTGGCAACGCTGCTGGGCCGAGTTACGAGTACCCCGGAGTGCCCCGTAGCGTGCCAGTAATTGCCAGCCCGGGGCACCTGCAGTGATCCAGGGCAATCCTCCAGTGGCCACCGGGCCTTACAGCGACTGAGCTCTTCCATCCCCTGCCCCTCAGTGGCTCGATGCTCTTCTGCGCCTCAACTTAACTCTGTTCTCGCCATCCCTCAGCATCTCCGAGTCCTTCGCATGTCGGCCTCGTTTTCCTTCCAGCTGCTTCTCTACTTTCCATTCATATCCCCTACAGTAGGTACTCGCACCACTCACTGCCCGGCTGTCTCCATCTTCAGCAACAGCCAGGCAATAGTCCAGTAAGCCCGCGTCCCCCAACCTTCCATGCCTGAACCCCAAAAGTCCCCGCCAGACCTCGGAATCGCGGCCATTTCTGCCACCAGACATGTACTGTACATGCTGTACCGAGACCCCCTCCTCACTGCTCCCCTCTCGCCTCGCAGCTCATGCGCAGTCCCCCCCCTGGTCCCGTCCAGCCAAAAAGCCTCCATCTTTTCCATCTTTTTTTCTCCTTTTGCTCTGTTCCATCTTTTCCTGTTTGGCTCCCTATTCTTCTTCTCCCTCGCTCTCCTCTGCTGACCAGCTTCCTCTTGCTATACGCCAGGTAGCCCTACCGGCGATTTACTCGTGCTATCCGAGCCGCCTTCGCCCGTAGATCCTCATTTTGTGACTCGCTTTCCCTCTTTGCTGCCTTTGTGGGTCGCGTTTCCTCGACTTTTAGCACCTTCGACTCATTAAATCCGTTCACCTCGGACGCTCTTCTGGCCCCCCACTTCAGACCAAACCTCAACAACCCCTCCATCGTGGCCGTCTTCTTCGCTGAGCGGCAGCAGCTGAGGCGCGCAGATTTCGCTCTCTCGATACATCTTTAGCAATGACGCTTCCCGACGACAAGGTGCGTGTTCGCTGCGCTCGCGGATTCCGAGTCGGACGCGGTCACTAACGCTCGTGGCTTCCTCTAGGAGCTCGAGTCCATACTCGGCGATGGCGTCGACCTGAATACCTTCAAGCAGATCCTCGAGATGGACGAGCCCGGCGACAACGAGTTCAGCACATCCATCGTCTTTGGCTTCTTTGAGCAAGCCGAAGAGACGTTCGAGTCCATGAACACGGCCCTGTAGGTTGCTCTACGTCGCCCCTTGCTACACTGCCTTCCAACAAGTTCTTGGTGCCTTCACTTCAAAACCCTCTCCCCGCATCTCCCCCAAGCGTCCTCGGCATGCAGATCGATGAGCCTTCCCAGCGATCTGCACCAAGACCAAATGTCTCGGCATCTCCCCCCGCTATCGTATCATGCACCTGCTGACAATTGCGCTTCTTTGTTTCATGTAGGAACGAAAAGGACCTCGATAAGCTGTCAGAGCTCGGCCACTTCCTCAAAGGCTCCTCCGCAACACTGGGGCTGATCAAGGTGCGCGATGGCTGCGAAAAAATCCAGAGATACGGCAAACAGGAAAACCTCGATGGCTCACCCGAGCCGGATACCAACGTGTGCCTGGAGCGCGTCAAGGAGGCGCTCACGGCCGTCAAGTCCGATTACGAGGAAGTCGAGGTTGGACTCAAGAAATTCTACGACAAGGATGACGAGGAAGAAGAGGGTGCTTAAGCCGTCACACCCCGAGTAGGACGATGATCATGCTTTTCAAGGCCACGCGCCCTGCTTCTGCCATCATCGCTGGAGCTCAAAGATGCAAAGCTGTACGGCATGAGCCCATCATGCTCCTGGCTGCTGTCTATTCTCGCGCGAGGAGTGCGACGATGCGCATCAGCACGTCTGAGGGCTCCGCATTCCAAATCCTCGCTCTCTGCTCTCGCTCTCTCTGACACACACACTCTCTCTCTCTGACTCACACTCTGTTTTTCATCGCTTTTATGTATTTTTCATGCCGTCTGCTCGCGATTGCTTTTCACTCATGCCACCGCTTGGACGTGGTGGCAGTAGCAAGAAACGCAGCCCATGCACATTGGGTTTCGTCGCATGTGGGTTGGCGCCTAAGACTTTGGCAGGATATAGGGAACGCGCAAGGCTGTATTTTTACATTGACATGCGCAGTCATGGGTTTATGGCACCTAAGCAATGTGGAATTTCTGTTTGTTTCTGGGCGCTCGAAAAAGTTGGTTTGCACGATGAGAAGGTGGCCTGCCTGATACAAGGAGGAGAGAGAGGTATGGGTAAGGTGCAGTTAGAAGAGAGATACCAACACGCTCGACAGCGACCTCCATGACGTGATAGCTTGCCGTCGAAGAAAGCACTTTTTTTTCGCCAGATCCTCCCCGTTTGCCTCCCCCTTTTGCGTAGGAGAGTCGGTACCTAGGGCAAGCCACCCGCAAGGACGGCCATGCGTCTCTTCTCATTTATCGACAGCTCAGAAATTACGTCGTCTGTGGCACCATCCCAATGCAGCCTGGCGCGATCTGGTGGAGATCTGTGGCTAATATCGACGGCAGGCCTGATCAACGTCCAATGCACGTGGCTGCCTCTTTCTCTTCAAGCTCTTTCCTCTACCTTAACTCGTACAAAGTACTACCAGGTTTCAGATATCATCGCCTCAATTTCTTTCTCTGGTCATCTATCACAGTCCTGATATTACGCCTCTCCCCTGTCTCTGCAAGGCACGCCACTCTCTCAAGGTACGTGACATGATCAAGAACAAGAATCGCAGACCAGGATATCACTGCACACTGGGCGACCACACCTTCTTCTCCCTTCGCTGCGGTTCAAGATGCCTCTCCATTGCCTATTGCCCATTGCGCCACCTTGATCCTCCATGCTGTCCCATCGACGCATGCTCAAGGCCACACTGTACTCCATTACCCAAAGATTCACATCTCAGCTTTTCCAGTTCGTCAGACAACAACGCCGCCTGCAGCCCCGTGCGTCTTGGCCCAGTGGCTGGGCGTCGTGGCGTTGATTCTGGCCTCAAGGCCTGGGCTTACTGCAGTTTGAATGTGCTGTACAAGGCACATTGTCCCACCGTGTCTGCTCTCAGTGGGCAACCGCGTGGTTTGAGATGCCTGTTGCCTCGTGTTACACACGGCGGACGGCTATTTGCTAGCGCCTATTATTCATTGGTCTGGCTGCCGACGTACTCGAGGCAGTCGATTATGATGTCGGGATGACGCTGCCCAAGGCTGATCGGACCTCATGGCCATAAGATGGATCCTGTCAAGCATTGGCCTGATCTGGCGTGGCATTGTCTCACTTGTTTCTTCGTGGTTCAGCTCCTCTTCAACCTGACGTTTTCTTACCGACTGACGCTTTCACATCCTCGCATTGTCTCATCGGCCCATATCACCTAGGTACAAAGGATTATCATATATGACAGCTGCTCACAAGTGGTTCTCGCAGATACTGCCTTCTACAGCGGCCCGCTACGACCCGCACCTCTCTCACATCAGACCGGCTGCCTGCAAGCATGCCTCCGAAGCTTACTCCAACACACTTCCTCTGCATACCCCTCGCTGGGGTGCAGCTGGCCACGGCTCTTGCAGCGTTCCGGGCCGATGTAACCAGCGCCATGAGCTTCGGTCTGCCGGAGGATGCAGTCCGGCCTTTGGGGACACTGCACTTGACACTGGGCGTCATGGCTTTGAAAGGGGACGGTGTAGAGCAAGCAGCGAATATACTCAGGGAACTGAGGCTGAGAGATATACTCGCCGAGACGCGGTTGGCCAAGGATGCTAATACATCTCCCGCTGTATGGGCATTATCAGGCGGCAGCACTGTCAGAAGCGAGTCGCCGAGAGCTGACGGCCTGACTCTGACAATACGAGGGCTCCATTCAATACAACCGCCAGCAAAAGCAGCCGTCTTATACGCCGCCCCCTCGGATCCGGAGGGCATTTTGTATGATTTCTGCAAGCGGCTGCAGAGGCCGTTCCAAGAATCTGGGTTGATGATTGATGAGAACCGCCCCTTGCTACTTCACGCTACCATCATCAACACCATATATGTCAAGAACAATAGCGGCAGCGGAGGGAGAGGAAAGAGACGGGAGAGGCTGACGATTGATGCCCGCAGTCTCCTGAGTAGGTACGACGACTATCTGTGGGCCGAGAAGATGCCCGTCACTCGTGTGGCGCTGTGCAGGATGGGAGCCAAACCCATACCAGGGACAGACGATGCGGCGTACGAAGTCGAGGCGGAGGTTGAGTTTGAGCCTTGATGAACCAGCATCAGCATTGACGGCACATATCAGTGCAAGCCTGGCATTTCGATTCATTGCCGGCTGGTGAGATATACTTTGCAAGCAGTTGATTTCGTCAACTTTGAAGTCACATTCATTCGAAGGATTCGGTCACACCTTTTCCCCTTTCTCTTTTGTTCCTTTGAGCCGCTTCCTGTATCTACGAGTCCAGGCGTGATGGTAGGGCTTCGTCAGTCATACAGCGCTGCTGAATGCACGATGCACGAATACTCGGCTTTCCATGTTAGGCCTATATAACCAGTTGGGTTCTTTGAACGGTGTGAGAAAGGCACATCATCAATTCACGACTTCAGCCTGCACAATGTTCTGGTGATAGCAATTTCGCGATTGATGGAATCACACATCACGAATCGAATCAACTTGGAGAATTCCAGTGGGTTCTGAACTGCATCGTCTGTCAGAGTCGAAGCACAGCAATATCCGGAGCTTAGCAAGCTCCCCCGCGCCGTCTCCGGAATCGCTTCCCGGAATCACCCCCCGGCCTGTTATTTCCAGCCCCTCTTACTGGACCACGCTTGTACCGTGGGCGGCACGGAGAACTGATTCGTACAGCAGAGCCAGTCCGGCAGATTTGCGGCACTGCTTGTCCCAGCTGCAGTTAGTTGCACCCTCGCATCTCACGGGCGGCCAGGCAGCCATCCAAGAACAACCCAGCACGTCCTGCCCTGGACTTTCGCTTTGGTTTGGAGAGTGGGCAGAGCAGGGCGAAGGACCGGGCCATCCATTTCTCGTCGCTTGGCGAGGCCAGGAGGCAGACAAAAGCTGCCAGAGTGGCCTGCTGGACGCATCAGCCACCATGCCGAACCAGCGTCGTCTGGCCCTCTATTACTTTGGCATCACTTCAGCGACTTGAACGAAACGATTCCACGCGACTCCGGTGCCGCGCATTCTATCCGATCTCGACTACGACAAGATGAATCCATCAGAGAAGCGCCGCAGTGGCGGTCGCAGCAACAGCACGGGGCCCGCCTGGCGAACAGGACAGACCACGCATACGAGTCGTCATGGCAGCAATGCAGCTAGCGGTGCAGGAAGAGGAAGAGGAGGGGGAGAGACAAACACAGCAAGCAGCGGTGCAGGAGGTAGCAACTCGGACAACTTGCCCGTGATGCCGCCTCGCGCAGCCATGGCCAGTACGAGCTCGACTGGAGCAGACGATTCTCACAATGCGGGCGGAACGCTCTTGGAGCGAAAACGAAAAGAAAAAGGTCGAGACAAAGACGGCGTGGCCGGCAGCAACAGCAGCTCCGGCACGGCCAGGGGTTCTAGTCCTCACGGCAGCAACACCGGCGCGATCAATGCCAATAACACTGGCGGTAGCCCTGTTTCGAAGCAGCATCGCCGCCAGCAGCTCTCCGAGGCCGCCGCGACAGCCCACCTCCTCCGCGAAAAGGACGAACGGATAGCCTACCTCGAGAACGAAATGGCCATCATGGAGCGCGAGTTCCACCAGGAGCTTGACAAGCTGAGCCAGGCGGAGAGCGAGACGGCGACGTTCTGGCAGGGCAAGCACAGCGCGCTGAACCAGCAGTACCTACGGACGGACACGGAGCTGCGGCTGCTGCGGGCCGAGGTGGACGTGCGCGAGGCGGAGCGCGAGGAACTGCGGCAGGCCGTCGAGGTGCTCCGGCGGGAGCTGCAGGAAAGGGACGACGAGATCCGGCGGCTGAGGGGCCAGGTCAGGGGGCTCAAGGACTTTGTGAGCACGAGCACGCGGACCGACGACCAGACGAGCGACGAGGTGTTTGGCGACGGCATGACCAAGCTGGGCAACGGGCTGCAGAACTGGGTCATAACCAATTTCCGAAAGGCAAAGCTGGGTGAGTTGTAACTCTTAGAGACAAGACAGACGAAAGGTTGGGGGGAGAAAAAAGAAATGGCATGTGGTTCGTTGAGACTGACAAGCAGCAGACCTGTCCAAGACCAGCGACGACACGCTTGCCGAGCTCAGCCAGCTCGTGCCCATGTACGAGGAGCTCATCCACACGTCCAAAATCCACCTCCTCCAGTCCATTGTGTCGAGCATTCTCGTCGACATGGTCTTCAACGCCTACTACGTCGGCCTATCGGAGCAGGAGACGCAGCACATTCAACAAATGGAGCGGCTCCTCTCCTCTCTCTGCTGTGCGTCCATCAACCCCCTCCTCCCCCTTGCAACCTCCCTCTCGCCTAATCACAACAGGAGAGAAAAGTAAAGTCTGCTTGTCAACCCAGGACTAATTCGAAAATCAGCCTCAACCGACGTCGTGAACCAATGGCGCTCCTCCACCCTTGCCCTCCTCCGCCGCGAGGCGCATCACCTCCACGACAACACAGACACCTTTGCCGAGGCCGTCATGGCCCGCATCATGCACCTCCTCGACAGCATCATTACCGCTTCTCCATCAACAACAACATCAACATTACCTTCATCGACAACATCACCATCGTCATTATCGTCAGCCACCACCTCAACCGCAAACTCAGCCTCCCAAACAACAACAACAACAACAACAACAACAACAACAACCGCCCGCGACTCGGCCCTCCGCGTGCTCGTCAAAAACTCGATCGAGCTCGCCCGCCTGCTCGTCGTGCAAAAGGCCCGGCTGCGGGTCCACATGCCCCCCATCCTGCCGCACCAGCAGGTCCTATTCGAGCCCGACACCATGGAGGACGTGGGCGGGGAGGAGGACGACGAGGACAACCTGGCTAGCCGCGAGATCAGCTGCGTCGTGTTCCCCGGCGTCATCAAGCATGGAGACGAAAACGGGGGCCACATGCAGTACCGCAACGTCATTGTCAAGGCGAGGGTGCTGTGTTGTCCGGAAGAGTAGAGAGCTCTAGAGAGAAGAAGAAGATGATGATGATGATGGTTCCCGCACCAAAAGAAGAATAGGAAAAACAATAATAAGCAGCTGGCCCTGTTGGTCCCCGACAAGTTACCATCGGCGAAATAGGGCGCCTAGAGAGGAAAGAAACACACCATGATAGACGGTAGAAGAAATTAAGATGCCGGTGTTTTTCTGCGTTTTCTGCACCATTACGTCGTTTACAGCCAAAAGGCCTCACCTCTCTCCGCGTCGCCGTGTCGCCTACGGATTAGCTACTATACCCAGGACTAGGCGGCAGCCGGGAGACGGGCCGCCACGCCGGTTGACGCCGTCCCGCCACCACCATCTTATGTCCTCCCTCCACCAGCCGCAGCTCATCAACCTCACGCCATCCGAGTAGTAATGCTCTAAACCTCCAACCGCCAGTAATAACAGGCACGTCCTTCTCTCTCGGACTGGCGCCGTCTTCCCTTGATGCCCAATATTTCCCCGTATCAGAGTCCAAGGATGCATCCGAAGAAGTATGGCTCGGTCGAAAAGGCAAAGCGGAAAGAAAGTGGGAGACGAAGCGGAAAAAAAGGGGGTGGGATCTCCCTCCCAACCATAAAGGAGACTCAAGTCGCCTAGTCACGGAAGCCTTGAGCAATGCGAGCAATTGAACCCGCACAAAATATTCCGCGACGTCACCTTAAACCGGGCCGGTAGCACAACCTTTTCTCGTTTGTGCCTCGCCGGATCCTCTGACCCATGTCCCTTCCCTTGTTCCTTTGTTATCCATTAATTTTTTTTCGCCACCCCCAAACGCCCAAACTCCCATCAATCTATATCTCGTAGTCACGGGAGACACGATTGCAGCATTCATGTCAGCCGACACCTGCAAAGGCGTCATACAGCAGGCAATTGCACCGAGGTCCATAAGACTAGGTTGATTGATAAGAAAATGTGCCGGAATGCTCGTATGGGAATGACGATGCGTCTCAGCTCTCTGTGCCTCAACGGTATAGCACTAGCAGCCACAGAGGGCAACATGGCTGCTAACCCGAACTTCTTCTCGTTGGGTCGTGTGGATGGAGGTGCGCAGGGTGCCAAGTAGAAGGAATTCACTGCAACTATACCACGTGTGAGGCCCCCCCCAGCTGCTTCTACCGCGGCAGTCATCTTGTGATTGCCAAATGCGTGTCACCGGAAAGGCACCAGGTCCATTCTTCAAGTAAGGCCAACAAACTCGAGCATCCTGATGGCTAGCCTCAAAGGAGACCGATCAGCAACTTCAGGCTTCGACACAGGAGCGCCTGTCCTCCGTGGGACCCCGAAGATGCTCCGTGGCCTTCGGAGACAGACCACGGCCCATGTTGCTGTTTTGCGTACTCGCTGCCGTCCTTCTCATCCCACCATATCTATCTCGCAGCTCCGGCTGTTGGCTAGGCGGGGTCTGGCAGCAGCACAGCGGGGTTCTCCACCCCCAGGGTCAAAGAGCCGCAAACGTTCGAGCTGAGCTCTCCCCGCTGTTTTTTTCTTTCCCGTCCCTCTGTTCTGACGGTAGAGCTGTGGGCACGGTCGAGCAACTGGGAGATGCCGTTACTCAGGGTTGACACCTTCACGTCGCGTCACCATGCCAGCGTCGCGACAACCGTGAGAAGGGGTCAAATGCAAGCCCGCAGCCACTGTGTGCTCCCAGTCCCGTCCGTTGATTTGCCTGTCAGAACAATGCGGCCTGTTGGCTTGAGTGCCAAGGGGCCAGTGTACTGCAGTGTACCGGCCACAAGATACTTCGTACACAGCTGTTGATAGAGAGTCGCAATTGCTTAGCAACCATCAAACCCATATCGGTGAAAAGCCACCACATTATTCGTCGACTGCCCATGACGCGGCCCTCGTTAAACGCCGCGGCTCGGCCTTTGTCTATCTGAAGACGGCGAAAGGGAAGGGAACAAGAATTAGGGGGATCTTGGCCCGGACATGTCATATTGCCATGTAAGCTTGACGGCTTGTCACGGTTCCCAGAGGGCCATCGCTGCCCTTCGTTTTCCTGAGGGCAGCATGTAAGTAACGTTGACGCTGATTGCTGAGAGCCACCATGTTGACCAGTCTGGTCGGCGAGCATTCCGTGGGGGGTGCGTATGCCAGCCGAATCCAGATGACCGTAATACATGTTCGTATACCGTCACTATCGTATGAATGGCGGATACCGCCTTGTGTGCATCCATTTTGACCTCGTCGAATTATATCTTTTCAAAGCTCTGCGTTCGTGCCCGACAAGCGTCCTGTTACATTTTAGTACCATCTTGTCACCTACATACCTGGTGGAGGTGGAGTCCAGTCATATTGCGCATCTGCTCTCTCAAGTCCAACTGAGAGCCCAGACCCAACCTGGGTCTTTTTCCGTCTTTTCCTATTTATACCCTCAGAGGAGACTCACGCAGTAAGGTGAGAGGCAAAAGGGGCCAACGTTTTCCTAGCCATTTTGACTTCCTTCAACTCTTGTGCCTTCTCCGCGAGTGGGCAGGACTACTGCCGTCTCTGTGCCAGAAACGCATTCGCATCGACCCCTTGTTGGCTTCAACTGCATAAGCGTCAACTTCCCGTGGTCATTCTCTATCGGGGTGTTACCGACAAAGGTTCAGTTATCGCATCCACAGTCCAGGTGGTCGAGTGCGAAAGCTTGCTGCCATCGAAATCCCATCGAAACCTCCGTTCAACCTCCAAAGTATATCCTCCTAGGCGGTCCAAAAGGCTCAGGCTGAACGATTTCGGAGAACGACCAGGGACTCTGCGGATGGCGGCTCCACGGCAGGAGCCCTTGACGGAGGACATATATGGATTCTTGCAAGGGCACCAAGAGAAAAAGGTCCGGTCCACGGCGACAGGAAGCTCCGAGTACGCTCACTTGGATCTCCTTCCAAAAGCGCCCCGGCACGCCTTCACATTGTCTGAGGTTTCCCGCAGCCACCCCTCAGAGACGCACGTTTCGTCCGTCGCCAGTGGTGAAACTCGGCGCTCCTCCATCTTCGACACGCCCGGATATTCATCGTCCACGTCGTCGGTACTACCAGGGTATGCCCTCGTTGCGCTTTGACATTGTTGCTTTGCTGGGCCACCGTAGCTGACGAACTTGCTCTCTGTATGATCGCGTAGTCGACAACGGCGGCTCCCCTGCGAATTCTATTGGTATGGCGATTGCGAGCAGACTTTCGACCTCGACGACATCGACGGCTGGGTACACCATGTAGCGGTCCGCCATCTCGATATGGCGTTGCCAGCGAAGTGTAAATGCTGGTTCTGCGATGACTGGGTGTTCCTTGCCGAACCAGACACCTTCCAACAACGCCAGCTCTGCTATACGGCACGGATGCATCACATTGCAGGCCATTATCGTCATGGTGCGAGGACCATTGACGTTCGCCCAGACTTTGACTTTCTCGACCATCTCTGGGAAAACGACTTGATCAGCAGAAGAGACTTCCAATACATGAAAGACTATCATGAAGCGCCTCAGCCAAAGAATGGCATCAACCCTATGCCCACGGCACCAAGTGCACGCTCACCAGTGGCAGTGGAAGTGGCAGTAGAGGTGAGGCCACGCCACCGAGGCCGCCGTGAGTCTCATCGGAGCTACTACTCATGAGTTCACGGGGCAAGGCCCTGGTGTCTCGTCGGAGAGTCGCGGTCGGACGAGCTGAAATGGCAGTCATCTTGTTTGACATGGCATGTCTGCCACTTCGGTTTGTCGTCGGAAGCTTGTGTCAAGTAGCGCGGCGCTGGACGGCATTGTTCCTGCAGACCCGGAGACTTGTTTCGTGATAGCGATACGATCAGCAGGCCGATCGTCGTCACCCTTTTGTGTTTCTTTGATGGGCCGGCCATCGCTGCATGGTGGAGGTAGCATTGTTTTGTTTTGCCGATTCACCCTACTCCATTGATATTGTTTCTCTCTTCTGCTCGTTGTCTGGTTTCAGTTGCTTTCTTTTCGCGTTCGTGTGTGTGGATACGGCAGACGGATCCTGGTGGGATTGAACATTGTCTTGTTTCTTGTTATTGGACGTCGGCTTCGAGATATACCTATGGTTTTCATTATGCTGCGCTTTTGTACGGTATTGGCTTTTGATCGAGAAGAAGCAGGCGTCTTGTCTTCGATGCGGCACTATCACAGATATTGATTGTACACGTTCAGCCGAGGTTCAGAGTGTTGAAGCTTCAGGATACAAGGCTCGAGACCCAGAATCACGATGAACGAAAGATGAATTTCTGATGAGTGAGGCGAGGATGAAGAAGAGAAAAAGAGATTCTTGCCACTGGGGTTGTCGCCTTCCACGCGTCGTCCTCGTGTCCCGTCTTTCGGAAGGCGGCAGCCAGTGAAAAGCGGGCGACACCTTCCAGTATGTTTCGTACGGACGTCAACAAGGAAGTCATGGGCGAGCATCGTACCTGACTCGTCTCCTTTATCGCAAGATTCCTATTCGAGTAATCTTCCTCGATCTCCAATAGGTGCAAACTGAAGACGACGCGGTACATGTTCATGACTGCGTGAGTACAGCCCGAGTGCCTTGACGGACAACGTGAAAAGCTTCTCTCTCTTGTTTCGTTCTCGGTAGCGGAGAAATTATGAATCATGGCGCTGCATAAAGCTTTACATCTCAGGTTTATTTCCCCAATTCAGGTAGCAACTGTGGTCGCCTAGAGCTGAGCCCAACTACGATAGCGGCTGTTCCAAGAACTCTGGTCAAATCATATCATTGTCGGGCTGGCTCATGTCGTACCGAGCCTCCCGATGGCAGAAGCATAAGTCGTACGGTTCGTCAGCGAGCGGATAACATGATGTGAAGTATGCTTCGTTGTCCTGTGAGTGAGCATGAGTCTTGAAAGCAGTAGGGGTGGACGTGTCTTGAGGGAGGCTGTGCTGCATATCCCCATAAAGTGGCAAAGAAGAGCCTATCAAAAGGAGGCCACTGATGACTAGAGTCAAGCTGGCTCAACCCTTGATAGCTGGCATTTGTCGACTCTGTAGTCACGGGGACTCAATCAGTATCTGAGTATGTAATGACAATACGACATGATGCGTAAGGATATTATTCACTGTGTCTATTTCCATAAGGTAGTGTGAGCTCCTCAACAAAGTGCCCCTGATCGATTGGCTCCTTGATGCATCCGTGTTTCACCTTGAAAGGCGATGGGGGCCGCCTCAAATGTCACTGCCGATGCGGCAGGACTCCAATCTGTCATTGGTATGCCGAGGCTTTCCATGTGCCGGAAGCTTGTCTAGTTTGGCTCTTCCGCGGTCGCTTGGCCTGCATGATGCCCTGCTTCCTGACTCGGGGGCTGGCATGGCCCAAAAGCGACATTTTGCTTTCCTTCTTCCTGCCCGATGCGAGCAACGTAGCGTCTATGTTCTTATATCTCGCCTCATACTTCACCCATCTGTCCAGGCCGGGAACGTGGATTCCCAGCGTCGGCAGAGCCAGCAGCGTCAGAATAGGCTCCGCGCCCTGATCTTGGACCGGCTCTTCAACGCTGTAAAGGCCCGGCAACGAATATCGCACTTTTCCGGGAGCATAGTGCTTGAGGATCCTCTCCAAGTTGGCGCGCTCTCTCGGGGGCAGGGCCATGCGGAACGGCTTCGCAGAAGATGGGAGAAAGGGGAGCACCTGGAACTTTGCTGCAACACAAGCGCTGACCCGTATCCAGAAGCGTCCATCCCAGAGTTTGGCCGTCTTCCACCCGCGCCAGTGACGGTGACGACTGGGCTGGTCGCCATCGCCGTCCAGCTTGAAGATGCCTCCTCGATAATTGAGATACCCCGGCAATTTTCGCTCAGGCAACGGCTGCCTCGAAGAATACGGTGCCCTGGATAAAAGCCACGAGGCCGAACTCATCTTGGGCACGGGCTCGAAGAGTACACCTGCGATCGAGAACGCCTTTGGCTGGGCTGCTGGTACCGTGTCGGACTCCCCTGACAACTCTGGAAACAACCGATCAACGGCATTTTCCAGATTAGTCAGAGGCGGCAGATGAAGCTCAGGGGTTACAAAGGCAATGAGCTTTCGAAGTGCTACGGCAGCTAAAAGCCGACGAGAGCGGCTGCGTGCTTCCTCCCGAGCCTGGGAGAAGGGGCGTCTCATTTGTTGGGGCGATGCGCGCCATAGTGTTGATACATCAATGAGCAGAGTGCCTGCGTTTGGGTCAAAATCCTTGATGACGCTTTCGCGCACGAGCAATCGATGGGCTTCGGCCTCTTCCAGCCGAACCCTCCGTTTGGACCGCTGAGCCAGTGCCAGGATGGACGGCTTCTGCAGCGCCTTGGGCAGCGTGTGCGTCCGAGTGAGCTGCCGGATAGCGTTGCGGGTGGTGAGCGTAGGGTCGGTGTTGGTGCTGTCCTCGAACCATCGGACGCCGTTGGCCTCGCACGTCGCAATGAGCCTGGCCTTGTCAAACTCCAGAAGTGGCCGGTAGATTGCGACGCCACCGTCTTCGCTCTGTAGAGGGGTCAGATAGGGTATACTAGGATCAAAATCCCGGGATAGATGGCCAGGAAAGCTCATGGAACTCTGATTTGAGCTGAGGTACGACGTGATCTGATCCCACGGCTCTGCTTCCTTGTCGTCCCTCAGGATGTGGCGCAACCGCTTCATCTCTCGCGACGGTGGCTTGAAGCTGAGGAAAGGGTGCTTTTGCATCTGGTCGTCGAGAAGACCGCTCTTGTAGACGCTGTGCAGTTCATAGCACTCTGGAATGGCATTGGCCTCCCGTATGCCCTGGAGTCCTCGGTATCCGTGGCCGGCGAGCAGCCTCATCAGGACCGTTTCGTACTGGTCGTCCTGGTGGTGGGCAAAGAAGAGGCTCTGGGACTGCAGATATCTGCAAGTCGACCCCAGGGCCTGGTAGCGCATGGTGCGCGCAACGCTCTCGACATTGGGCAGGGTGGTTGGTTCAGTGCCATGGCACTTGAACTCCCTCCAGTTGAGGGCCTTGACGATGGCCTTGAAGCCAAGCTTCTTCAGCTCCTGGGCGACGCGGGATGCTTCTTGCGTGCTCTCTTCTCGCAGCTTGTGGTCGACTACAACGCCAAAGGCGCTCTCAGTAGGGTAGTCGGCTATCTTGATGCCCCTGTACATTCCGAGAAGGCGAGAAAAGAGATATGCCATGGCCATGGAATCCACGCCGCCGCTGATGGCCAGGGCTGTGCAGAGACGCCGAGGTTAGCCGTTGCATGTCCAGGATCTCGTTCACGGCTCAGACTTGCCTATTCGCTGTGGCCGGGCGTAGTACGCCGTGGGGAAGCGCGGCCGACACACTGCCAGGACGGCATCGCGAAACTCTTGGACGGAGATGGGCTTGGAGGCATGATGAAAGGCCAGCGCCTGCGCGCTCATTCCACCCGGGGGCTGCGGCGGCAGCTAATGTGACGCCACGGTAGCACGGGGACGAGGCACGATCAGGGGGGGTCCATGTAAGATTGAGCGGGTTTGATCGAGCGATTGCTCTAATTCTGGTATGGGTGGGAAGAAGACGGAAGCTGTCAAGTGAAGCGTAAAGATGAAGCTTCGATATGATCTTTTTTTGGAGTAGCTCAAAATTCCAGGCTGCATTGGCGCAACAGGGGCCGGAGCTCCTTATCAGCGGGTGCCACAAAGAGCCGCTGTTGTGCCGGCGAGTGGCGCTGGAGCTCCCTGGACAGTCGAGGCAGCGAACCTCCATTCAGGGCACATGCACCGAAGCCGCGATGCGTCAGGCGTGGCCGTCACAAGCAGTCAAGTCGCTGCGTCCAATCGGCTCGTGGGTGTGGCGGCGCCGTCAGGCACATGTTTCTTGTGGGAAGCGGGCGGCAGAGAGGGAAGAGAACATGGCGACAAGGGAGAGGATATGCAGGCATTACCAGTATCTGCTCTACTGGAGACAACTGGCGAGCTGCCTCCCAGACGCCAGAAAGATCCAGTCCCTCGACATCCATCACCGCCTCCCAACGATACGATACGACGGTTCGAGCTTCATCTTGACCCTCACATGCCAGCCAGTTGGACAGCAGTCAACCAACCCCCCTGTTCCAGTGCGTCTGGGGCCGCTGCAGCCCGTCGCCACCCGAATCACAGGCCACCGGTTTTAGCGGTTGAGGCCTGCATGGGCGAGGCTAACTGCAGCCGTTTGAGGTTCGTTTTGTCCAATCTCCCCAGACGGCGAGCAGTTGGTTGGCCGTGGCCCACCGAGTCTGCCTTCAGCTGCGTCAACTTGTTTCTTCTGCCATTTCTCCTTCTTTTTTTGCCTTCTTTTCCCTCTCGCCCTGACTGCCGCTCTCTTTTGTTCGTTCAAGCATCACGTCTCGCGCAGGAATCGCAGAGTCCGTCAGTCACTCCCTCTCTCTTCCATCGGATCGTGTGGCTTCCCCCACTCCTCCCACCCACCACCACCAACCTCTCTGCAACAATACAAGGCCCTGGCTGGCTGGCTCGCCTTTTTCCTTGCTCATGCAGCTGCGCCAGTGGCCGCCAATCCAAGCTGACGCGCAAGACTGGAGTTGAACCGAAGACGAGGAAAAAAAACAAAACAGAACCAAAACAAACCGCAACCGAAACCGCCATCAACTCACCAACACCCCTCCGCCGTCGGCGTCCGCATCCCTCTTCCTCAACCTCAACCTCAACCCTCACCCTCATCCCCATGGTCTCTCAACCAGAACCCCCTCCGTCTCTCGCAATCCGCGGCACCTCGTCCCTCGTCTCCCGCCCGTCTGCCCGCAGCAAGCGCTACAACCGCTCCCACGTCGGCGGCACCAGCTCCTATCTGCCGCAGAATGAATTCCCCGTCTTCTCCCACAGCGGCGACGTCGAGATCCTGATCCGCGCCGGGCCCGTCGAGAACCGCTACCTGCTGCATCGGCACACGCTGACCCGATGCAGCGGCTTCTTCGAGGCCAGCACCTCGTCCGAGTGGTCGCGCGCCCAGCCGATGCTGCCCAGCGGCCACGAGCTGTCGAGGATCGGCGAGGACGGCCCAGCATTGTCTGCCGCCGACGGAGACGCTGAGCAGGGCGGCGGCGGCACGACGGCGCCCACGCGGAAATGGCGATACGAGCTGGACTCGGGCGCGGGCAACAACGACATCCCCATGCTGGTGCAGCGGGAGGAGCCTCGCCCTGAGGCGCGCTCGCTCGGGTCGTCGCTCTTCGGGCCCGGCCCCAAGACGTCGACGTCGTCGTCGCGCTCCTCGCACTCGCAGTCTCACCACCACAAGAGTAGCAGCTACTCGCACCCGTCCAAGCGCGACTACTCGCGCTCCGTCATGAGCCTCGGCGCCCAGCCCCAGACCCTGTCGCAGGCCGACGAGGACCTGCTGCGCGACTACGACAACATGTTCCGCATCTTCTACAACTACCCGCCCGTGCTGGACAACATCAACGTGGCCGACGCCTACGTGCAGTGCAAGAGCCTGCTGACGCTGGCCGACCAGTACGACGCCCTGCCCGTCGTTGGCCCGCGCGTCGACCACCACCTGCTGCAGTTCCAGTCGCGCCTGTGGAAGCAGATCGCAAAGTACCCCATCTCGTACCTGCGCCTGGGCTACCTGGCCCGCAGCAAGGTAATCTTCCAGGAGGCCCTGATCCACGTCGTCGGCCAGTGGCCCGCCGGCGAGCGCAGCCTGCGCGCCACCATGCCCGACATCGTGCTCGACATCATCGAGGACAAGGTCGACGAGCTCGAGGAGACGGTCAGCCGCGTCGAGGGCCGCCTGTTCCGCCTCAACCTGACCACGTCCCGCGGCGACCGCGTCAGCCCCAACAACGGCTACCTGGACTGGCTGGCCACCAGCCTCTTCCGCCAGTGGCTCGCCGACAACACCACGCCCCAGCCGCCGCCCGGGGAGTTCCACCACCACCGCCGCCCCGGCTCCCGAGACGCCCGGCCCGCGGATCCACAGCCGCCGCCTGGTCCGCCTCCGCCTCCCCCGGCCCCGCCCCTGGGCTCCGTCGGCCGCGCCTACCGCACCCTCGGCTCCGGCAACCCGGACACGTTCCTCGGCCACGACGAGTGTAAGAAGTTCCTCAAGCTGACGCCCGAGTTCTACAGCCGCGAGAACCTGCGGCGCTTCGAGAAGCGCATGGACGAGCTCAAGGCCATGGCCCGCTCCGTCGTCCGGCCCCTCATGAACAGCGGCCTCGAGCTCGACCTGAGCGGCTCCAGCCGCGCCGCCGACAGCATCGGGTACCTGACGTGCACCGAGGTCGGCAACAGAGACCTGCCCTGGACGGTGGACGAATGACTTACGATGAATGAACGAGAACGAACCGAAAGCAGAAAAGAAGAACATGGAATGGCCAGTTGCTTTATATACAGCAGAGACAAAGTACATCACGTCACAGGGCATATATACTACTTGTGTTTGATACCAAATGTTTGTCCCACGGGACAGATCTTCGCATACGGCACATTTGGCATACCACACGCACAAAAGGAGTCGGAGAAGAGCAAAAAGGCGCGAATGAGAATGATGAGGTAATGTTACGTTTGACACGACGACACATGTTCTGACGGGATAAACGATTGCACTGGAAATGAATGGGTTGGTTGCACTTGTTTTGTTTTCTCGTTTAATTGTCTTGTTTTATTCGTTTTAATAAGTTTTACCGATACCCTTTACTTGTTCGTTCAGTCAGCAAAAAGATGAGCAAACATGTCATTTTACCTCTTGGGGTTTGTTTGTTCTTAGTACCTTACTAGGTAGTAGTACCTTTATACTACTTCTGCTGGCAGCATACACGAGAGCATTTAGTTTGTATATACCCATACAAGAACACTACCTTACCTAGGTACCTAGGTAGGGCAATGCAGTATCCATATACCAAACATAGCCAAGCAAATGTCTTCATAACAGAGAGTGTATCTTAGAAAACTATCGCAAAACTTGCGCCCATACTCATATTCTCATCCATCATAATCCAATATTCATATGCTCACGCTCTTTGATATCAAGCTCCACCTAATTCTCTCGCCATTACGCATCCCTTCACTCAGTTGTTAGATTCGTTCATCTGTCGTCATCTCTTCCTCATACCATCACTTTCATATCTGTCATCAGTCATGGTTCAAGCATTCCCAAAGACAAGCTCCTCACGACCAGACATGGAGTCGACAGTGAGGCTCGACTTGCCATCACCCTTGGTCCCGTCGATCCGCTTGACGATGCCCTTGCCCCGCCTATAATCAAGGTCGTCTCCTCGAACGTCCTGTGAGCCAGACAAGGTAGTCATGGCAAACTTGCCCTCCCACGAAGACGGATAGTTGAGCCTAAAGTCGCCACTGACGGATGCGTGGTGGGACTTGAGGTTGACTATCCCGTGCCTCTCGTCTTCGCCAGTGACAGCCATGCCTGGCTTCAAGTCCATGTACGGCGGCGGGGGGAGTCTCCTTGGCTGCTCATCGGGGTGGATGATGATCCATGGCTCGTCGTGATTCTCGTCATCTCCGTCGCGGACGGGCGGCGCCAACGGGTCATAGTGGCCAATGCTGGCGGCCGAGTTCTTCCACAATGGCTCGGCGACCGTCAAGGTAGTCCGGCCACTCTTGGTGTCGGTCGACAGGAAGGGTTCCGAGGAGCCAGAGCCAAACACTGGTAGCAGCGTCAATCTTTGGTCTCCAGATACTGTCTCGAATTTGGCCGTCGACGTAAAAGCCAGTTCGGCCTGGATCTTGCCAGAGGCAGAGGAAATGCCAACGACATAATCGCGCGGCGGAAACTTGTCGTCGCGTTTGCTATCTTGGCCATAGCCCACAGGCTCCGTCACCTTGATGTCTCCTGATATAGACTCAACATTGAGAACGGCTTGTTCAGGCTTCTTGTCTGATGACGGCTTCGGAGTGAGGTCGGCCTTGATGTCACCGGAAACGGTATGGATCTTGAGAAGGTCGTAAAGGGGAAACCAGCCCACGACATCGCCGCTGACCGTCTCGACTATGATGCTTCGCGAGGCCAGAGTGTACGGCGCCACATCTCCCGACAAACGGCCGGTGTTGACGTCGCCCACAACGGTTTTGATCTGGGCGTCAGTGGCAGAGCTGAGGATGAGACCATCCCTGACGGTGACGTCGAGATGGAGTGAATCGACTAGGACCGAGTCGAGTTGGGCTTCACGGGGGATGAACACCGTGATTCGAATCTGGACGCATGGCTGCCAGTTTGGCTCACTCCATTCGACCCGGCGAGGGATGATGACTTTGAACCGTTGGTCTCGCTTATCAAACTCGACGCCGACGTGCAAATTCTCGTCATTCGTCATGATCTCGAGCTGAATGTTGCCGGTGGAAGAGGTGTCGACTGGTTGTAAGATGATGTCGCCGTACACATGTGGCTGGAGCCCGCGGCGGTTCCCACTGTCTCGCTCGAGTGTCTCAATGATGCTGAGCTTCTTGTTGCTGCCAAAGCTGATGACTTCGTTGATCTTGGAAGACCTGTGGGGCTCGCCCAAGCAGTCTCTGCTGTTCCTGGGGGGCCACGACATGTTGGGAGGAGGTTTGTTAGACGGAGGAGCCTTTACGGGTGACTTGTCGATGATGCCAGGCTTCTAGATGATGTTGTTAGACCATCACATATATCACTTGTTTCGCAGTGCCCTTTGCGTATATCATTGTGACGAGTAAATAGGGGTTGACTCACCCTGCCGCTATGTACGCCAATGGTGCTCCCAAAGAGGGCGACTATGATGGAGATGATCAGGAGGACACCAAGGGCTGTCCGAATCCTTTTCCTGGTGATCGAAGGGGTGGTCCTATTCTGAATCCTTTGCCACAGAGGTTCTCGAGATCCGTGTACGGCCCCACCCATAGACTCGGGCTGTCGTGGAAGCAACGTCTGGTTTTCCTCAGGCACGCCCATGGTATCAGAATATGTACCGGCCTGTGGAGGTGCAAACGTCTGATAGCCGGAGGACAGCGGCGGGGAGGAAGCGGAAGGGGAGTAGGCAGGCGGTGCGTCAGACGGCGGTGGCCGAGGGATGGTATACTGATTGACCGCCGTGCCTGCAGCACTTGTAGGTTGAAAGGACGATATCTCCTCGTCAATGCTCCGTCTGTGGTAGTGGCCAGAAGAAGAGGGAGATGAGGAAGACGCCGACGCTGATGCTGAGTGATGAGGAGAGTATGTGGCAATGTGAGGGCGAGACTGGGAGGAGGAGTGTGAGGGATGGTACAAGCCAGCTTGCCCCTGAGCAAACGGCACGGTCTGGCGATGAGGCTGGCCATCACCAAGAGGCGACGACTGGCCATCAGACGGACTATTTATGAGCCTCTCCTCCTCAGCCTCTCTCGCCTTTGCGGCGGCACGATCCTCCTGCAGCGTCGGGTCTTCCACCATGACATTGGGCACAAAGGGCACGCTGGCTGATTGGCGCTGCTGGCGCACGGGAGGGGATGGCGATGACGTTGCGGCCTCTTCTAGCCCGGACGAGGACGCGTGGAAGTAGCCGTCAGTGGGCGACAGCGCATCGCTGTGCTCCTGCTCGTCCTCCCAGGGGTTGTCGTCCCCGGAGTAGAGGTTGTCCGAGTACGGGGCCGGCATTGCTCCAGGCCCAGCGGGGAGATGCGGCCGGACGCGACAGGATGGAGAGGGCGGGCCAAAGCGCAAAGAGGGCTGACGAACGCCTGTCTGTAGTCTGTCTGTGTGGCTCTCGGGTGAGGCGATGGGGATGCAGAGTGGGTTGCACCACGGATAGACGAGCCTGGAGGGACGAGGCGGAAGACAGATAGACGCGCGTTAGCTGATGAGGCCAATGACTCGTCTTGTCCGCTGCCAGACGTCTTTACAGTAGAAAACCAGAGGAGAGAAGGATTGAGGGCAGAAATGGAGAGGCCGAAAGAGAGAGAGAGAAGAAGCGAAAGGTGGTGTTGAGTTGATGAAGAGCCGGATAAGCTACAAACTGGTACAAGCATGATGGCACCAGTTCACAGTCGTTCCTGTGTACGCGGAGCTACCAGCGCTCTACCAGCCGCTGCCGTGTCTGATCTGCTTGTCATTCAAGTCCATGCGAGGTACTGCCCATGTCCTGGGCTTCCTTCCTTCCAGGCTCGTCTCCTCTCCGCCTCTCCACACCTCCACCTTCCAGTTGCTCCTTCCGATCCGCTCACCCACGATGCGATCAAAGCGAGCCGCTGACAAAAGACAATCCAGCCTCGCTTTTTACATCTAGAGCACTACAGCATATCAGCGCAAGTGACAACTGATTGCTCATCTGGATCACTCAATTGAAGAGCCATCCTTCTCATTATCAGCCTCAGAAGCCTTGCGCACGGAGACAGAAGGAGAAAGAGAGGAAGCAAAAAGGTGACTCAAAAGGCGCGACATGCCATGTCAAACCCAGCCCATCCACTAAGATAGTGCCTTTGCAAAAGTCCCCTTGAATCCCGTCCGCCACAAAACCACAAAACAACCACCTGCCACCACTCAAGCTATCTTACTAGGTGCCCTAACTAACACCGAATCAAGAAGCAGAAAAGCCAAAAAGAAATAGAGCCATTAGCAGTAATCAAGCCCTCAGCTCGCTACGGCCCGAAGAGGGGCACCCTCTGTACGTGCTACTGTACCCCAACCTTCTCTCTCCAACATCTCTCGACTCTTACAGTATCCTTGGTTCACAGGGGGGTGGCTGGCGTAAGCGAGCACGTAACCCGGAGACGAAGCGTTCGTCATTTGCCATCAGCACCGACATGATCTGATAACGACGCTGACCAACCGGCCAGCAGCTGATCTACTCCATCCTCGTCACAATCAGGGAAAGGCTTGTCCATCCTCATCCCTTGCCGTGGCTAATCTCAAGTCCAGGCAAACAAAAGCAGAAAAGGCTCGGCCAAGACGTCCGGCTCCAGCAACTTCCCCGGCCCTTGCCACCGGTCACGGAGCCCATCTCTCCACTTTTCCGGGTACCGACCCCGAGCCAGGGCCTCACATATTGGCAAGATGCTTGCTCTCGTCACTTTCTCTTTGGCTTAGTATGTCTTTCGTTCATATGCTTTCGTTGTTGAATCTTACAGGTTCTATACATGGTAGCTAGATTGCAGACACTTGCTCGTGTCGTGTAGTCTCCTCGTCATGATCCGCGGGTGGAAGCCTAAGTTCCAACCAGCTCCCTCCTCTAGATACCCTTCGTTTATATATCCTTCCCCGCCCAAGGCGTTATATGACGTGCAAGAATGGACTACCGTAATCCATCACATCCAAGCCTTTGAATCGAGCGCGTGACCGTCGGTCAATGCCGCCGTACGAACCCGCCTGGAACAAAATACTAATCTAACCTCCCTCCCGTGCTAATACGCGCGTTACAGGGGCCGTGCAATTGCGAATGAAGCTCGCTATCAACCAACCAACCAACCAACCGTTATGTCCGACAAATGAGATGGCAATGCTAATGCAATAAACGATGCGCGCGTGGTATCATCATATCCTTTCTATGCTCCGCTGAGTCGATGCGTGATTGAGTGAAGCAGATCAATCAGTTCAATGCGAGAAGGCGTTTTGCGTTTTCGTACACCACCCACGTTATGCTCAACGCAGGGGCGACTTTGAGGAGGTTCGGCGTCAGGCCCTTGTAGAGGCCTCGGACTCCCTCGCGCTGGATCGTCTTCTGGGTGACGTCCCAGATGCCCGTGTAGGTCTGGGGATGCATCACAGTGCCCTGCGTTTGCAGGCGTGTTCGAACCACGTTCAGCGGGTAGACGACCGACGCTCCGAAGGCTCCAGATGTTGCGCCGATGATGCCCGTCGCAATGTTGCCGGGCTGAGCGTCGTCTTCATGGCAGCCCGCGTATTTCGCGTACCGTATCCGATAGGTTTTCTTGAGAAACTCAAACATGCCCATGTCGATGGCGCTGTATGGAAACATGCCGATCAATCCCATGGTGACACCCCGGTAGCAGGCTCGCAGACCGCCATCTGCATACATTTTCACGGCTGTCTGTCGAACAAGGGCACTACCCTTCAGACCATCCTTAACAGTCTCACATTGAAGGCGGAACTTGAGGGTATCAAGAGGGTAGACGCAGAACCTGCAACGCCACATATGATTAGCAACCCGCGGCAACACCTCAAGTCTTGATCGGCATTAGTCACTTACTGGGCAATCATTCCGGCCAAACCACCAGCGATGAATTTTGAGTACGAGTTGATGTTTTTCGGATCTCCATGGCCCTCAAAGTTTGCCAGCGCGCGCTTAGCCGCTTCGTACGATCCGAATTTGATGGCCGTCTCTGGCATAATCTTGACAACATTCAATCCATTGCCTTTCCACAGGCGTTAGCTCGAGATTCTTCTACTGAGACTCCTGGATGGACTGAGGGAAGGATGATTTTTGTTGAAGAGGTAAAAACTCACCGGCGAAGAAGCTGCGCAGACCGCCCGATCGGTACAGGTCCTTCACGGCCTCACTAAAGGGCCGCGACGCATTCCTAAGCGCATCAATGACACGGCCTTGCTTCAGCGCTCCCACGGCCGTCTCAGCACCGCTGGTGGTGTTGACGAGCAGATAGACCTTCAAACGGTCGAGCGGAGCTGTGGCCGTCCGCGACACTCCACCGGCGATGGCACCCGCAAGGAAGTAACCTGGATGGGGAGCAAAGTCTGTCAGTTTGTACTTCTTCAGCGCCGGTGTAGCTCCGGTAGAGGACTCTTCACGGTGCTCGACTGAGGTGCCATCGCCGTCGGAGTGTACAACAGCATCCGCCGCTGCCCTTGCCCTTGCCCCTGTCCCTGACGGGCCCTGCTCGACTTTTGAAATCCCGTGAGAAGACGCATGCGCCGTCGCGTCGACAAAGCTTCCTCTTGCATGTTTGACCGGCACTTCGAGGTCCGGTTCAGCCGTCCCAGCAACTTGCGCGGGAGATGGCGGCGGAGATGATGGAAGCTCTTGAGGTGGCTTCGGATAAGACGAAGGAAAGGCGACTCGAAGAAGAGAGCCGAAGAGAATTTGAAGAAAAGAGCTAGAGGAGCCGGCCCTACCTAAGCCTTCCAGTGTTTCTCCACTCACGAGAGAGTCTCCCTCTGGCGTGACGTTGACCACCGAGTAGTAGAAAGACAGCACCGCGTGGAGACGGGACGCATCCTGGTTGCCGGGCATGAAAAGGAGGAAGTTACTTGGTTCTCCGAGTCAGCTGTCAAGTGTCTTCTGCAGCCCCTCTGTGAGGGTTTTCTCCGCGAGATGTGCATCCCAAGGGCGAAACCAGGCACATGCTGGCGGTTTTCAGGGGAACCGGTCTTGTGGTGCGGAGCGTGCTCGCTCGCCCGACTCGAGACCGAAGCACATGACCTCTAACGAGTGCGCGCCTGACAGCGATCCAGCCCAGATCGAGATGGATCAAGGCCCCAACGATGACATATGTAGGGGACAAAGAGACATTATTTCCTCTGCTTCACTTACCGCCATTCATCAAAAGTGACGTATCCGTCATTGTTCTGGTCCATATCGCTGAAGAAGTCGTGCAGCCTGCGGTTTGAGACAGTCAACCCCGCAGCCTTGAATGCCGTCTGGAGCTCCGCCTGGTCGAGCTTCCCGTTGCCGTCTCGATCGATGGACTTGAATAGGTCGAAAAGCTGGGCTTCAGCCTTCTGTACAAAGACTCGAAACTCTGCGAAAGGAAGCAAAATCCTGTTAGCAGCCGTACCAAGTAGCTCGGGAAGCGCAAGGCTGGTCTGCTCAGCAGCACAGGCACAGGGCCCAACACCTCAGACCATGCGCCAGGACAGCTGAGCTGCGCGCAACGTACCTTCATATTGAATCTTGCCATCGCGGTTCGTGTCGACCTCGGTCATAATCTTCTTGAGCATGGCATCCGCATTCTTCAGAGCTGCTCGCACGACGCAAGAGAGAAAAAACCGTCAACATCTCGATACCAGAAAAAATGCGGGGCGGGATGCGCAAAGTTGCGAAAAAGAAAACAAAGGAGAAAACAAAGGACAAGGAAAATCCTCACGGTGGTCAATCTTGCGAAAGCCCTTCTGCAGGCCCTTGAGGTCCAGCTCGCCGTTGGCATTGGGGCCCAGCTGCGCCCAGAGGCTCTCGACGCGATCAGGGTTCTTCTGACGCTGGTCCAGCTCGCGAGGCCCTCCCGCTTTCTGCACCTCGGTAGCCGGGCTTGACGGAGTCATTGTCATGGCTGCGGCATGGCATGTCTCAAAGGGCGACGTCGAGGCGGCAGTTGGGATGCCGGGAGAGGGGGCGGTTGGGCGGTTGTGCGGGCGCGGCGTCGTGATCAAGGTGATAGAAGTCGTTTGCGTGCTATCTCAGCCTCATCGTCGAGACCTTTGCAGGGTTGCGGTCTGGCAGGGCGATGCCAATTGAGCTCGAGAAAAGATTGCGGGCCTTTGCCAGCTGCTGACGTCGAGAAGCTTTTCGGTGCAGCAGGATTGGACAGGCGGATCTTGGGGGAGAGGGTTCCAGGTTCAATGCCTACGCTATGATTTGGGGGGGCCGGCGGCCACTACGTAATGCCCTTCCAGGCGCTGCTAGGGGATCACAGCGCTGAGCAATAGGGGGTCCCGATAAGGCTCTCAGCCGAGATCAAAGGCCCGTCGCTTATCGCCCCGCAGCCTTGCCAGGTGCTAAGGTACCTAAAGGTAGATTCAGTTGAGTGTTCAGTGGCCCAACAGCTGCCAGCCCTGGAGGCCGAGGTGCTTCCATTTGATCTCACCACACGCAACCTCCAGTCATCCATCAGCCTTGGAACGACACTGAGACCTCAGTCATCTCAGCTTCAGCCAACCCATCATCAACCAGCCTGATTGGATTTGACAACAGATTCTTTTCTCCTTTTCGACCATCATCTTCAACTAGGTAATTCAGTGGACAAGAGACTGGCGCCTCCGCGGGTCCGGCTCCTCAGCCATGTCCGCCAACTACTGGGAGTCGACGCAGAGGCGGCACTGGCTCTTCACCAAAGATGAGCTCGCCTCGATGCGCCAGAAGCTGGAGGAGGAAAACGCCGACCTCGTCCGCATGTTTCCTCTCCCGCAGCCCAGGCACATGGCCATCTACTTCAACCAACGTGGGTGTCTGGTTGTTCTCCCGTCATTGTTCGCTCAGCTAACCTGTCTGTCCAGAGCTACTGAGGTTGGGAAAGCGTCTCACCATCCGCCAGCAGGCCATGGCCACCGCGCAGGTCTATCTGAAGCGCTTCTACAGTAAAGTCGAGATCCGCCGCACCAATCCGTATCTCGTCATCACCACGGCGATCTACCTGGCCTGCAAGATGGAAGAAGCGCCGCAGCACATCCGCCTGATCGTCACCGAGGCGAGGCAACTCTGGCAGGACTTTATCGGGCTGGACACTTCCAAGATTGGAGAATGCGAGTTCTTCCTCATTAGCGAGATGAACTCCCAGCTCATTGTGCATCAACCCTACCGAACCCTGCTTGCCCTGCGCCCGGAGCTGTCACTGGTGGATGAGGACGTGCAACTCGCCAAATCCATCATCAACGACCACTACATGACGGACCTGCCGTTCCTCTGCCCGCCGCACATCGTCGCGCTGGTGGCAATCCTCCTAGCTCTCGTGCTCCGTCCTAACTCTGGGGTGCCGGGACAGGCCTCGGGTTCCGCCGCAGCGGCCGGTCTCGCGGCCGCACAAGCCGCCCTGAGCCAGGCACACACCGCTCGATCGGGCCAGGGCGGGATCCTGTCCGAGATCCCGTCGATGCCCGAGGTTAAGGAACGCGTGCAGGAGGCTAGGATCACCCGCGTGCAGCATTTCGCCGCGTGGCTGGCGGAGAGCGACGTCGACATTGCCGCCATGGTGGATGCGACGCAGGAGATAATATCCTTCTACGAGTGCTTCGAGCAGTACAACGACAAGCTTACTAGGGAGCAGATCAACCGGTTCGTCAAAGCTCGGAATCTTGACAAGTAGGCCAAGTCGGGGAAGCAGCTTGATGGATTTGTGCCCAATCCCGTACAATCATCTCTCCCTCTCCCTCCTCCTGCTACGGGGGGAGAGAAATCGCAGCCAATCAATCCACTATGGCATCCGAGAATGCAACCATGGCCGCCGGCAAACGAACTGCGGCCGATGGGCAGTGAGCCACGGCAACTGGAGACCCGACCAATGCAGCCGACAACCCAGCCGTCAACCCAGTCATCGCAGCCGATCAATCCACTATGGCATCTGAGAATGCAACCATGGCCGCCGGCAAACGAGCTGCAGCCGATGGGCAGTGAGCCACGGCAACTGGGGTCCCGACCAATGCAGCCGACGACCCAGCCGACAATCCAGCCATGGCCATCAGGCCAGGAGCTATGGCAACCGACAGTCCAGTTATGGCCGCCGAGAAACGGACCACTGCAACCAGGCAACGGATCGTGGAATCCAGGAAATGGACCATGGCAGCCGGGAAATGGACCATGGCAACCAGGCAACGGGCCATGGCAATCCGGCAGTCAACCATGGTAACCAGGGAACAACAGTTCAGGGACTCCCACCTCAAGGAATATCACCACAATGAAGAAGCCACTGAGCTGGGGATAGCCAAGCCTTCAAATACAGTAGTACGAAAACGGGGAACTAATATCTAATGCGCTTCTGGGGATTGCGGGAGCATTCCCAGAGTATGCTGTGTCTAACGACTACCTAATCATGGATAATGAGGGGCGCAAAGGCGAATTCAAGGCGTCCTTGGGGGATCTTTTGAGTTATACTATTATCTGTTAATCCCCCTATATACACTAATCGGCGGTGTTTTTTTTTTTTTTTTTTTTTTTTTTTTTTTTTTTTTTTTTTTTTGGTATACTTATTTCAGGTTTTCTTCTGCTGGAGTATGAGGTCGAGGGGGCATTGCTTAATGGCTTTTTCAGGGCAGATGGATGGGTTCGGAATACAGGATAATCAGGTAATCACGCCCATTTATCGAATGAGCAGTCAGTTTCTCTAGATGCCCAATCCCTCATCTTCAAATATCCAAGTTCTAATTATTTACCTCTAATTTCTATATCTATTCCTCTTGGACCTCGTCCCACTCCCACTTCCACTTCCGCTACCACTCCCGCTGCTCTTGGATGCTTTACCACCATTCAACCGACAGCTCTTCCAAGACGAAATGGCAACATTGGCAACATTGGCAACCTCCTTGCCCTTTGAAATGGCAATCTCATGGCCCCCCGGAATCACACGCACGTCCACGCCATCCTCGCCCAGAACCGCCCTCGTGTCCTCGATCCACTCGTCCTTGACAATGAGGGTATCCCGATCCCCCAAAACAACGCACACCCGCTGCAGCCCCATCCCAAGCTCCCTATTTGCCGCGAGCTTCTCGCCCAAAACAGCCCATACCTTGTCGTGCTGCCCGTAGATGGGCGCGTACCGAATGGTGCTCATGTACGAGTCGACAAACGCCGGGTTAGCATCCAGCTGCCAGCGCACCACGTCCCCAACCCGGACGGTGCTCCTCCCGACGGCGACGGGCACGTCGTCAAAGTTGACCTCTGCCTCGTCGTCGCCGCCGCCGCCGTCGGGCACGTCCGCGCTCTGCCCGTGCTGCGGCTCGATGCGCGCGCGCACCCAGCTCCGGAGGAGCCACTCGGGCAGCAGGTTGTGAGAGTACATGAGGCGGCTCTTCCAGCTGAGGTGCGACGTGCGCACGAGGCCGCCCGGGCAGACGACGGTGAGAGAGCGCAGCATGTGGGAGTGGTATGCTGCAAAGGCGGCGGCGAGAGCGCCCCCTAGCGAGTAGCCGAGGAGGTGGAAGGAAGACGCGCCGGTCCAGGACATCGACGACGATGCCAGGACGAGGAGAATCTGGGTGGTGTAGAGACACTCGTCGTAAGCCACGTTCGATGGGCCGTCAGAGTAGCCTCTCCCGAAAAGATCTGCGTGCGGCCCGCGGTGTAAGCAGTAAGCAACGAGTTTCGTCGTCGATAAACTTCAGCCTCCTCTACCCCCTACCCCCCTGACGGATGCAAAACTGCGCCGATACGGGCAAGAAAAGACAGCTCAACGTACCAAAAAGCATCACCCTGTACCCCTTCCGCACAAGCTCCCAGGCCATGCCGCCCAGCGCAATGCACGGCGTGCCGACGCCATGCACCAGAAGCACCTTGTCACCGTCCTCGGACCCCCACTCGAACACCCGGACGGTACCGTACACCGTCTCGACGTCCCTGCCGCCCGGGAACAGGTCCGGGGGATACGGCACCGGCCTTTCGGGGTCAGCCGGGTCGACACCCGAGCGGTTCCTCACGCGCACAATGTCTGTTTTGGGCGACTTGGTCCGGGGTGACAGCGTTGGTCTGATGAGCAGGTAGAGCGACAGGCACGCTGCCGCTGCCAGGACAGCAGAGCCCCTCCTTGTGAGCTGGTCGGGACGGAGCTGGAGCCCATGCGGAAACATGGCTGTTGACGTCAAATCTTCCTTGGAGGCCGCTTCGGTCCAAGGAGGCAGAAAGGGGTCTCTAGCTGTGCCTGGCAGTGCAGTTTGCATAGGCAGAGAGCCAGTAGAGACGGAGTTCGGTCAATGCCGGCCGGAGCGGTGTCGTCGTCTAGGAGATAATCCGCCCCCGGTCCGCCTCCGAGTGTCACCCCGCCAAATTGCCGAGGACCTTTGGCCTCATCACCTGGATGTGCTTGGCCGCGGCCTCCAAAGCGGGAGACGGCATGGCATATCGGGTCGTTCTCCTCATACAAACCAGGGGCCAAGTCCCCAACACTTTCGCGTGTTCGGCAGCGGCCATGGCGAGTTGCGTGTGCGTCATTACGCAAGAGGTACAAAGTACCTTATACTCTGAGATGCTGCCTGGTGCTTCAGACCACGTTGCGATTCTCCGGCTCAGAAGACTCCCCATCCGCCCAAAATAATCCGAAGCCACCTCGGGAGCTGTTCATGACTTCTTAGCTGCATCTCGTAAAACAAACTCAGCCTCAACCGGTGAAATGGTTGGGCAATGCGCTATGATGAAGCCATAGGTCGAACCACCCGAAGGAGCAAGCAGGTCATTGTTGAGTCGCCTCTGCGCGACAAACTTGACATGCTCCTTTTTGCATCCTACGTCACCCCACGAAACCCCAGTCTGCGCGTATGTAAGGGCAGAAGATGGAACGGCAAGCGTGAGTCAACACTTCGCATCTCGGGCCTGAAAGTGGAGAGACGAAGTGAGATCCGGGACGTGGGATAGAGATTCCAGAACATGTCCGCCTGCGGTTGGGTTTCTACATACTACCACATGATTGGCACCGCATCTCATCAGTCGGCAAGACCGTGCGATAGGCCAAAGCAGCAGCCCTTAGGACACCTGCAAGACCTGATGGGCATGTGGTACTATGGGAGAGCGGAAGACCCGGCGCCACGCAGCCACTTGTTGAGGCCAAAACCTGTGGCTGGGCTGTGCTGGTGGCTGAACCCACGAACTTGATGGAGCTTCTTCTCGCTCCGCCCACTGGTGGCCAAAGCCCACGACAGAGCACCAGGAGGCACGTACCTGGCCTCCAGACACTGGCCGATCCCAAGTACCTTTCGCCGAACCTCCAAGTCATTTCTGAAGAGCATCCAAGTCTCTCCTCTCCACATGCGGCCAACGACTCCACAGCACCACGCAGGGATTCTCCATCTGGCGACTCTCAAGGCAGCCAACAGGAACCAAGACTCGGCATCCAGGATCAAGAAATAGACCAATGAGGACGAGCAGTCATATTCTATCCCCTGCCGCCACACCGCTCTTTCCAGGGGGTTCGACCAGGGTTCGATCAGGGTTACAGCCAGGATAGACACAGGACCTGAAAGTGCTGCTCTGATCGTGGCCCCGGTACGACGGACAAAGTACTAGGAACGAACCAATACTCGCACTCAGTTCGTGTGGCTGGCGTACAGGTACTTCGTACGAGGCAGATAGGTCGTCCCCGTAGGCCCTCTGCGGAGTGCAGGCGGACAGACTTGGACACTCACCGGATCCAGGGTAGAATCCTTGCAGAAGGCCAAATGGAAGGAATAGAGAATGGGCGAGTCAGCAACCAGAGAGGAGCCAATAAGCTGACGATCGATCGTGCCAGGAACTAGGTACGTCCTAGGAGCACATACAGGTACGAGGACAGGCACAACCGAAGCCGCGCAACGTCAATTTCGATGAACCGTAGCCCGAGTGTATAATCCAAATATCTAGCACGGGCTGCAGATGCCGACCAATGCTACGGCCTGTAGCCTGAGATGCCGGACGCAAGCAACAGCCACGAGGCGAAAGATGGGAGCGGCCAACCGAGCCGGAAACAGCGGGCCACCAGGTACTCTCCGGATGGCCCTGTGGACGGTCTGCCACTGTACTGTGCAGACATGAGGGCAGTCTGGGGGGCCATATCCGGCAATGCTCCGAGACATGCCGTGCGTTTCTGTGTGTGAGTGTGCGTGTGTGTCTGCAGGTAAGCAGGGAGATGAGATGAGGGAGGGAGTTGACCAGGATGGAGACGAGTTGAGCAGCAAGCCATGAGCGCGAGCGCGAGCAAGCAACTGCCAAGTGGTGCCCTGCGAAGCATCATGTACCCCGTACTCTCGTACAAAGGATGCTGGCCGGTTCTCCAACCAGAAGCCGGGCCACTCATCCAACCATCTCGTCGTCGGAGCCGACCCGGCGTTTACCTGAGGCACCGTTGAGTGGTTGTCGTGCGCAAAGGGCGGCGCTTGTGGCTGGACGATGCTTCCTTTAGCGCCTTCGGCTTGGCGGTGTTTAATATGAAGGCGCCTCGATTCAACAAGTGGAAGCTTGCATCTGCAGCACGACGCATCGCTACCAGCGCAATTGTAGGGAAGGTGCAGAAGCACAATAGAGACAGTCGAGCATTAGCTCTGCTCGTGTTTGCCCTGCATGCAACAGGAGACGGGCATCGTGACACCAGCGGCTATGGCGCTACTGCAGAGTCCTTCCTGCAGCAGACCACCAGCGATGGGCAGACAGAGCACTCCGTAGCAGTGGTGGTGATGACGGCATCCCCTGAGCCGTGGCCGAAACACATGGCATGATTTGACGGCAGACTTCAAGAATAGCTGACGGGCGCTGCGAATGCTACCACCACGGCTCCAGCCGCCAGTTGGGTGTCTCACGGGATGAATTAGATTGGCTAGAACCAAGCCTCGTTGCATTGGGAGCTCGAATCAGCGAGCCATGGGGGAGGCGAAGCAGCTCTCTGCAGATCGATGCCGCAGTGTAACAGCTTTTGGGGCCTGGCTCGATCCAATGCAGCTGTGAAACCTGTACGTACTCGTACTGCGCTTTGTTGTCTTCTCGGGCCAGCCATGGTCAGTCGAGTTAGGCCCCTCCAGCTCGTTTTTGAACTGTCAGCATGCAAGATGTGATTCCTCCATTTAACTGATAAAAAGCTGTTGTCGAGATCCGGTCAGCCTGTCGAGACAATGAAAGGGCACTGCAATGTCCTGGACGGCCGCAGTCCCTTGGGGCCAGCAACCCAGTGGCGGGATCTGCAGTAATACCGGGAAAGGATTCCCATCCACCAGATTGAATTTCGTCGCTTTTGCCGCCACATTCTGGCAGCAACCCGGCTGGCTGCCGACGGTGGCGCTCGTTCGACCTGTCATTCGATGGAGCAGGGAACCTTGCTGCTTGTGGCGCTGGTGTCTGCATCCTTTGGAGCATCGTCATTCCATCTGTGGTCACCCAATCACCAGAGCACAGTGTACTAATATGCATACTGGTACGGTGGTGGATGTCTGTGCAGCAAGCCGGCTTACTAGAAGCCGCCACCTTTCTCCTAAGAGTGGAATAGTGTTGAGAGGTTTTGGGTGCGAAGTGTGAGTGGATTGATGGCACTCTCATCCACATTCACACAACATGGGCGTGAAAATGGACCTGAAAGCTGCTGGGCAGAGTTTGGGGCCGGCCGGGCCGCTTGCAAGGGGTCTCTCGTTTCTTCCGTATCGGGGACGGAAGAGGGAAAGAAGTGTTTTGCATCGCATCTGAGAATCGGTCCCTGTGATGCTTCACCAGGGAAAGGCCCTCCGCGAAGAGGGACACAATGGCCGTGACTTCTGTCAAGGTAAAGGCACGGAACTGCACACAATGAGAAAGAATCTGTGAAGCTGGACCATCATTGTGCATCGGCGGGTCAATGGTGAGGATCCAGGGGTGTCAACAGTTCCTCTTCTCCCTGCCAGGGGCTGCCTGAGTTTCACTAGCCCTGAAGGTCGCTGGTGCAGGTACGAAGAATGGAGGCAGATGACAAGGCGAGAAAAGGAATGCGTCTCTCAGCCCGTCCCCAGCGAATGCCGATATTGGGGTGTGCAATTTCCAGTGTGCTGAACCAGGTCAGAAATGCGACACACACAATATTGCGTCCCTGTAAGAGGACCGTCGTGGTACTTGCACTGTAGCGACACTGTCTGTTCAGTAAATGTCTCGGCACACGCACGGTTTTCGCACTCGGAAAGGAAAATAAACACGCACATGTAAGTCAAGGAAACACACGCGCGGCAGACACAGAGACAAAACTAAACATGGGATCAAGGTATGGGAAAAGCTGACTGACAACTGGAGCCAGCATGTCGGTAGCAGCCGTCCATGCAGATGCGGGCCAGCAGGGCCCGAAATTGAAACCCGAGGTAACCTACCTCACCATTTCTGTATGATATATTGCCGTGGAGCTGCAACTTCAGAGTACAAGTAGGGCTGCCCGTTGATGGAGCCGCCGTAAGGTACTATAATGAATGAGTCCTGCCTCTGAGATTGCTTCGTAATCCGCCATGTTTGATGCCAGGGCGAGGAAACCAACTCCAAGAGGACGAGTATCCCGAACCGCAATCCTCCAGGGCTGTCGGTCCAGGAAATACTCCCCAGGGACGAGGCGGCCGGGATTGTCCCAATTTCCGGCCAGGCGATTGCGAAATTTCCCATGATCTCGATGAAGAGACGACTCCATGCGTGCACGCTGACAAGCTGCCTCGTCTTATTAGTCGAGACACACTGGTTTGGCAGCAGAAGAGCCCAAAGAAGCAGCTTCAATCTTACTGTCCAGCGATCCCAACTTACTGTACCCGTCGTCTTCACACCCGGCCATCCGCAGCGGTTCTTCGTCAGGTTCCTCCGTGTGAAGAGCATCCCGCACGCACGCGGAATCTGGTGCCGAATGCGCGGCGGCATCGCTTGCAGGATTGGCACCCGGTAGGTCAGCAGAGGCCACAGAGATCGGAGGAGCTAGCACGGAGCGTAGGTCTCACGTAGGTACTGCCGGCGCACTAGGCGCGAGAGCAAGGCAGTCAAGTGATCACGCCGTTTGTTGGCGAGCTGGAATGGACCCAATCGCCAATAACCACGAGGGACCCAGTCGAGGCCAGGCGGGCAGATCCTGAGCCCCCAACGCCAACGAGTGTTCTGCTGGCCTCTGCACTGTATTTTCGCGCGCATGGCCCAGCACAAACACAGTGTGGTCGTAGGACTGGTTGCTGGCTTGATGTTTGATGGGGTCGAGTTCGGATGGATGTGGGTGGAAGATCCTGGCGAAGTAAGTGGATGGAGTCCGTTCCTCTCAGCAGCACAGTGTTGTTTTCTTACACTGTGCAATGATTGGCGGCATGGTGGGCAAGAGTACACAGTGCAGAAAGCGATCGATTGCTTGCGTCCGGACGACTTGTTTGCCACGCAGCAGGCCACGCAATTTGCTGGTACCGGCCAGCGCACGCTGTGGATTGAAGACTCCAGTTACGACGATGGGGCGCTGATGAGAGCGCTCCAGCACTTTAGGTATGACTTCGTCGACCTGATGATTTCACAGCTCCAGTCCATTGTATCGTACTTGGGCACGCAGGGACAGGTCCTGTTCCAGTTGTGTGCTGGGTTGTTGCGCCCTGATGCCGCACTGTACCGGGATTCGCCGAGCGCGGACACTGTATCAGCGTGTATCCAGTTGGTGCTTGGTTTGAAAGCTGCATCACGCCGCCGTGTCTCAGGCCGCCGGTCAGTTTGAGCCTAGACGTGTGCATGTGCTCGTACGTGCTATGTGATGTTACTATACCTTATGTATATGAGGGTAGGAGACGAGCAGCGAGTTGCTGCATTCGCGCAAATCCATGCGGGCGAGAATCCGGGGGTTTTAACATTGCGTGAGACCCGGGTCTACAGTATGAAGTCGGTGTCTCTCCCCGCAAGCGGACGACAGTGCCAGTCAAGCAGCGCACCAGCGCAGCACAGTGCGTGATTCGGGACGCCGGAGGCAGCAACGGGCACGGAACCCCGTGTGTGCTCTTACTGTGACCACCACAGCGCTGGCACAGTCCAAGTCTCCACCGCGAGAAGAGCCAGGACCAGCAGGCCTCACCAGTACAGGCGTCCAGGTATACAGTATCAATACGACGCTGGTCAGGACCCTCTCGCCATATCATGCGCTGGCACCCTCACGGTGCTACAGTGCGCGAGCCGCTGCCACCGCAGAGCATGACTGATGACTGCATCAACAGTGCTGCAGCACCTTTGCAAATCGAGCTTCAATGATATTGGTCGTAGTAGGTAATAGTACAACCCACTGCGTAATAATACATACTTCGCACCTGGCCATGATGATGTCTCGCTCCCCCCATGCCAGGCCCCAATCTCCCCCAAATGCTACCCCGACAGCACCCAGTGCGTGCCTCCTGCACGACAGGCGCCCCCGTCCAGAGCCCGCCACAGTGCCGCTTACTGTCCAGAGCAGCCACTGCACCCGCACCCTCCACCCCCCAAAACCAGCGACCCTGGGCCCGACCGGGATCAGGACCAGTGGCCAGTAGCGCTGCTGCACGCCAGCCCAATCGCTAGCCGGTGGCGAAGGCGGCCTATCCTGGCTCGCCGGAATCTTATTCGACAGGCTGTGCCCAAGCCGCCGCTCGCGTCTCCTCAGGTCTGGTCGGGTCCTCCTCAGGGCCCCTCAACCAAACAAAAAGGCCGCTCTTCTGCCCTGCTCCTGTTTTCTTGCCTCCCACCCTTCCGCTTCCTGTCCTTCACTTCTTTGTACCACCCGCCCCCCCCCCCAACCCGAACCTGTCCTCACTACCATTTTACTGCCACCAAAACTCGACCTGCTTCTACACAAAACGTAAAAAAATCCAAAACCCACGCCAACGAGATAAACCTCTGCATCCTCCAGCTCTTTAGACGCCTATATACATTCGACTCACCTCGACAACCAGCGGCAACTCAACTTTTTTGTTTACTTTGCTGCCTACTTCTCTCTCCTAATTACCGCCCTACGACCGCTTCTCGCGACCGCCTTCCGACGCCCACGCACACACACACACAAACCACACACATTCACACAATTACAGCCTCGGCTTCCAGCTCGAACAAACACTGCTCAGCCTTTGTCCCTCCACGCTGGATAACTAGCTACATCACCACAGACTCGCCACCATGTCTTCATACTACGGATTCAATGCGCCTGCAGCGCACGCTGCCCCCGTCCAGCACCACCACACCACCAGCCGCAACCGCAGAACCCCTCGCCAAAACGTCTCGCAGCCGCAGCGCCAGTTCCGCGGCGTGCGCAGCATGAGGGAGCTCACCGACACGGCGGCCCTGTCGGCGTTCCGTACCCGGTTCGAGGCCGGCCGGTCCTTTGACCTCGAGGACGACCTCGAGTTCTGCCCGGGCCTGCTGACCGAAAGCGACGTGAGTAGTCCTCCGAGTCCGGCGGATTCATCCCCTCCTCGCAGCCTGTACAGGTCTGACTCGCCGCTGCAACAGTTGGTGTCCATCTCTGCCTCTGAGCGCTCGTCGCTGGCCAGCAACTCTCCCGACGCCTCTCCCACCCAGCAGCCTCAGACCGTCGCTCCCGCCTTTTCTCTCAACTCCTCGTCGCCCCCCTTTATCCCTCCTCCCGCGGTCCAGCCTCTGAACGTGGCCTTCCGCCTGGCCCAGCCCACCGCTACTCGCGGCCGCAACGCCATCCCCATCGTCAACCCTGCCACGGGTGCTTCCATGCCCAGCCCTCCCCCGTCAATGTCGCCTGGCCGACTGCAGCAGCAGCCCATCCGCCGATGGTAAGTGTGCTCTTCGGGTCGTCTTATGCCTCCCGTTTCTTGGGGCTGGCTTACCACGGCGTGATGCTGTGGGGACGATCCTGAGCAACTGCTGTCGGGTGCTGTGCATAGTCGGAAGAAGAAGGAAAAAACATCGAAACTGCGCCGTATCTTCGCACTCGGCTTTCTTCCCCACTCTTGGCGGGCACGAGCGAAATTGACGACAAAAAAACCAAAAGTGACATCCCTCACTTCTCTTGCGGGCTGGGTTCCTCGAGGCTGTTGACTCTTCTGTTTTCTACACATTGGGGATTGTCGGGTGCAGCCTTGGTTTCGATCATGTGCTGTCGGCTCTCCCACCAACCGACCAACCTCATCCTCTTCGTCACCACAACTCATACACTTCTACCTCCTCCTTACTCCTATGTATAAGCACTTCTAATCGCCATACACCGATTTGTTTCGACAGGATTTTCTTACGAGGATATTACCGGCGCGACTTGAGAAAGATCGATACCATTTTCTTGCTTTTTTTGTTTTGTCATTTCCCTTGCGACCTGGCCTTGCGGATCAAAGGCTGCTGGGCACATACGGCGTTATGTCTCTTGTTTTCTTCTTCTTCTTCCCCTGTATCACGGCAGATTTCCTTGCAGTTCTCTCTAATTGTGTTGCATCGGTCACCGACAGCGGAGTTGTGGGATTTGGTTCTTTTTTTACGATCATCCGGCGTCTCATCATCTTGGAAGCGGAATGCTCTTCCTGCTTTTGAAAAACCAACATAAAATGCCTCCTCCCTTTGTTGCGGTTGTACGGGTTTACGAAGTCATCAAGACAACAAAAAAAAGAGGAAAGATATAGAAGCGATATCTTACGAAAGTGTCGGGGGCACGGCTGTTCTTGTCTAGTCACATACGGGAAATACCTTGGGCTGGCGGGGTTCTGGAAAGATGAGCGGTCCTTGTTTGCGCATCATACTGGAAACGGTTTTCTTTTTCACCACGTTTTCTTTTATATTTACCGGGAACCATGGGGAGTTGGGCTGAGTCGATTTCTTGGGGAGTTGATGCGGCGCCGCAGTGTGCGAATCGAATCGTGGGAAGCGGCTTGCTCTTTGTTTCTGTTTTGCTCTTTTCGCCTTCACTTTATTTACAAGCCTTTTGCCCTCCTCCTTTGAAGGAGGCAGCGTGTGGATTTCGTCCTGTCTGGTTCTTCGTTTCGCTGCTCTGACTACACCATGAGCCTATGTGTTACTGGATATTCTCGTCTGGGGAGAAGAGGAAAGACAACAGCGTTTGCTCTTTTCTATGTTTCATTATACTTTGTTTATTCTTTCTTTTCCTCTCTTGCGAAGCATCTTGGGAGTGTGGTTGGGAAGGAAAGCTATATGAACAAATGACTCTGGTTTTGCGCGGGTCGGGGTTTTTCGGGCCCTTGAGTTTTCAGGTTACTTGAAGCGGCCCTGGGCGTTGCAATTTCATGGGAAATTAAAGAGCTGTCCGGGTTTGATTACGGCGCATGTGTGGTTTAGATACCGCGGCTTGAGAGGCCGACAGGACGAGAATATACGAATGTTTCAACAAAGCTGTCTTGATGCTACTACTTGCTGTGAATGAGGCATTTGGAGTCTTAAGGTCATACACGTGGCGAGACTGGACGTGAGGCGGGAGACCTTGACCTCCGGGGTTGCTGCCACGAGGAATGCATCCATCGATCGAAATTAAGCATATCGACGAATATCCAAGTCTAATCGCCATTTAGTGCTGTTCTACCTTTCAATGCTCTTCATTGTGCCTTGATCCAATTAATGTCGAGGTAATCCAAATTCCTCGTAATCAGTCCCTCGTTCTCCTTTGAACCGGCCAATCCCCAGCATGCTGCAATGGTGACGTCACAGCGCCCGCCCTTTGACCTCGGAACTACCAGCCCTTCTCTGCTCGAGCTTGTAGCCTCAAACTGCGGGAGTGACCTGAAGATGTGCGGAAACAGTGACGTTGCGCTGCGTATCGGGGAGGTGGAGAGTGACATGACGTTTTGCATTTTCCAGTTGTACTTGAGCCTGCGGCCGGCCCCAATTGATTCAGCGATGGAATTTAAATACTCGCCTCTCCAGCTCCATTGAAGCTTTCTCACCTTTCAATCATCTGTACGAACGACCTCTAATTGATCAACTTGCATCCTCGACGGTCCCTCTCTTTACGTTGTTTGTTTTTTTACAAAGACCATTTACCAACGTTTTCTTCTACTACCTTTCACAGTCACAGTCACAGTCACAGTCAAAATGATGTCCTATCGAGGTCTCCGAATTGCCAGAGCTGTGCGAGCAGTCACCGCACAGCCGACCGTCTCCAGCCGCACCTTTGCCTTTTCAGCAACCAAGAGACTGGGCCTCAAGGAATCATCAACCCGTAAGTCTCACCCATCAATTTCAGATGGAACAACAAGAAAAGGGAAAAGGAAAACGGGTGCTAAGACAAACTGTGCGATCACGCAGAAACCGACGTCGACTACGAAATGCACAAAAGGGACTCCCTCGAGAAGCAAAAGAGGGGCTCCGGCCACTGGAAGCCCGAGCTCGCGTCCGACAGCGAGGAGGCCGTCAAGGCGGACCGGGCGTCGCGCGAGCACACCCCCGAGGAGCTGAGGGAGCTGCAGGAGAGGACCAAGAAGGCTGCTGAGGAGACGAGCAAGGCGGGGACCAGCATGAGAGACGGGCTGTGAAGGGGGATTGATGTATGGAAGCGGACTGAAATGGGGATTTCGTAATCGATGTCTTGGGAGGGGCAGTTCTGGAATGTGAAGCATCGAACCTGTCGTCGCGGGGACGGGAACTTGTTGTAGACAGCTGGATAAGAGATGGCTGTGTACGAAGACAGCACTGAGGCAAAGTCCTCACGGCATCAAATCAGAATGCTAAAAAGTAATCTTCTCCAGAACCCAGCTCCCTGCTCAGACATCTCTGCTCGACGTTTGGTTGCCCTGTTGTATGTATTACAAGTCAGTAGGCGCCATCATGTAGCATCTACCTAGAGCTCGCCACCTCAATACATCCACGCTCCAGCCACGGAACAAGGCAAACTGAATAATACCTCTTGCCTGGAAACAATGCCAATGTCAATAGAACGACAATATCAATACAATGACCCTCGAATCTTCGCAAAAGCGCTGTTCCGTCGTCTTTTCCTTCAGGGTAACCAAGTCTCACCTCGGTAAAGCTGCCACTCCCAGGTAAAGAGCTCGCTATCTCCGACCGGTTATCGATAACCCGCCAATCCCTCCCAACTTGACCCAAAAAAAAAGAGTCAAACCTCTAATAGAAACATCACCATTCCTCTCCGACCTCACCCAAAGAGCCTCCCTCTCTCACAAGGTCGGGGCCTTTACAGCCCCTCCTTTCCCTCTCAATCCGCCCCCTCGCCTCTTCCCAATTCCCTCCTCCGCCCTCAATCTCATCAACAAAAATGGCCTCTCCCCCCTCGCCATCCTTCCAATCCGCCCTCCTCGCCGGCGCCCTCGCAGGGACAACCGTCGACCTCTCCCTCTTCCCCCTCGACACACTAAAGACCCGCCTGCAGTCCTCGGCCGGCTTCTTCCCCTCGGGCGGCTTCTCGGGGATATACCGCGGCATCGGCTCCGCCCTCGTCGGCTCCGCCCCCGGCGCAGCCTTCTTCTTCTGCACCTACGAAACGACAAAGAGCTTCCTCAGCAGCCGCCTGCGCAGCCATGCCGACGGCAGCGCTGCCACAGACTCATGGGTGCCCGCAGACATCTTGACGCACATGCTCGCCTCGTCGCTCGGCGAAGTCGCCGCCTGCTCCGTCCGCGTCCCCACAGAGGTCGTCAAGCAGCGCGCCCAGGCCGGCCACCACGGCGGCTCCTCCGCCCGCGCCCTCGCCCACATCCTCGGCTCTTCGGGCGGCCAAGGGCAGAGGAAGAGCCTGGCCGCCGTCTGGCGCGGGCTGTACCGCGGCTGGGGCATCACCGTCTTCCGCGAGGTGCCCTTTACCGTCATCCAGTTCCCGCTGTGGGAGGCCATGAAGGCGTGGGGCCGGAGGAGGCGCGGCGGCGAAGGCGACGTCTCGGCGGGGGAGAGCGCGTTGTATGGGAGCCTGGCGGGAGGAGTGGCGGCGGCGGCGACGACGCCGTTGGATGTCCTCAAGACGAGGGTCATGCTGTCCAAGGAGAGGGTTTCCGTGGCGGATGTGTTTCGGCGCATGGCGCGGGAAGAAGGGGTGCGGCCGTTCTTTGCGGGCATTGCGCCGCGGGTGACGTGGATATCGATTGGCGGTGCGATATTCCTGGGGAGTTACCAGTGGGTGATTAACACCATGAACAGCATACACGTAAACTCATGACGGGGGGACGTCACGGTGTTTTGAGAGGAGAAGTCGGGATTCACAAAAAGGCTTCTAGGAATCGAAACGGGACTATATAGATGGGCGCTGGAGCGTCATGGATATATACATGTATATATTTATCAACCTGGCTGTATAACAGGAGGACATTAGGAGGCTCTTTGTAAGAATAGACCAGCGTATCAACACTGTATCCCCCCATACATAATGATCTGTTGTATGGAAACGACGGGGGAATATATGACCGAGCTGAATGCTCAGGAATAGCAATATACCTCCAGGTATGAATAATAGTGTAGCGATCCAGTAGAGAAGGGGAAACAAAACAACACCGAGTATAAGAGGCAACACAACGCTGTCAGACAACCAAGCCAAAAGAGAAGCCAAACACAAGTAACAAAGAACAAGACGTAACAATCATTGCGTGTCACCACGGCTACGCGCCGTTGACGACTCCCACCGGCTCTCCTGCGGGCTGCAGCGGAATTGCCGCCCCTGACACGCCCGGTTCCGCTGGCTGAGCGCTGGCAGCAGGTGGCAACGGCAAGATCTCCTTGCGGCCGTTGGCTTTGTAGTAGAGCAAAATGTCGTTTCCGCCTTTCCAGACATGAGTCCGGAGAGTGGCAAGGTTCATTGTTGGATGAAGCAGCTGCAGCAAAGATTCACCATTAGACATCGGAACTGATATGCTGAACACATCAATACAAGCTTTACTTACCTGGTCGTTGCAGTATAGCTCGAGGTACTCTTCCGGCTTGAGCGCGTCCGGATCCTCCTCTTGCTCCGGCTCGATCCTCTCCGAGATGTAAGCGAGAATCTTCTTCACCCGCAGCATCCGGTTGGCATTCAGCCGGCTGTTCCCATCCGCGGCAATGGGAGGCAGGTTGTCCATGGGTTGCAGGATAAACGAGATCTTGACGGGATCCTTCAAGGGGATGATGTTCTGTAACAGCACATCACCGAGCCACATTGGCGCCTTTTGCTCGATAATGTCGGCATCTCGGCCAAGATGCTCCACTGTCCCTTGGTAGAGATTTGCACTGCCACCCGACGTTTCCTCCTGGATAATGACCTTGGTCCCAGGAGGCAGCTTCAAAACTGGCGTGTCTGCCGGCAAGCTCGGCGTCACTCGAGTCTCGACAATCTTATTGGGTGACTCGGCGAGTTGCTTGTCGTATTCGTTTCGAATCTTCTGGATAACGCCAAAGAAGCTGTCGTCAACCTCCTTTTCGTGGTTCGAAGATGACTCGGATTCGTCGGCCTTGTCGTCGACGACGACGGGCTTCTCCTGCGTCGCCTGCGATGCCGATCGCCCAATTCTCTTGGAGCTGAAAGACATGCGGAACTTTCTGCTAAATGGTGATTTGCTGCTGTCGGCGGCCTTCTCCTTGTCCTTCGCCTTGTCGTTGCTGTTGTCCGTAGACGTCTTTGGCTCTGATGTTTCTGCCGCGGCAGCACCCGTCGCGCCGCCGGCTGGCATCACACCAGCAGCAGTGAAGTAGTCGTTCTCGGCCGACGGACGAGATCCTTCCCTCTCCAAGGGGCTAGCAACCGCTTCCTCCGGCACGCCCTGGAGCGTCATCACAGCACCAGGCGACGCCACCCCTATGGCCAGGCCAGGGGTAGTCACATGGAGATGAGGCAAGGTTGCGCGCGGCGTCAACAGCTGATCGCCAATAGAGAGGCCAGGACTGGGCAAAGTAATCGATGACGGCGGTTCGGCTCGGCTGGCGGCTTGTCTTTCCCTCACGGCCTCGTTGAGCTTTTGGCGATGCAACTCGTCGCGCCGGATCTCTTCATCAATCAGGTTGGCAAACAAGTACCGTAATATCCATTTGCCGAGGCTCACTGCAGCACCAAGTTAGCTTGCTTGAGCATGAAGATGGCAAAAAGGCATCGCCGCCTACCTCTCTGATCATCCCTGAACTCAATGGGCTCATCCAGTTCGAGCTCGTCAGCGTATACCTCGGCATCGAAGCAGTTGAAAGGCTCCAACACAACGGTGAGGTTGCCGGAGCTCAAGTCGACCGAGCACCAGGGCGCCACTGCTTCTCGTGTGTTGACCTGCCTCTCAACGTCTTCGAGATGCTGCTTTCCAAAACTCTGAATCGGTTTACACTATGCGACTGTAAGCGACTCGAAAGCGGACGACTTATAGGAGGACTCCGTTATTATGGAGACATACCTTTATCAAGTCCCATAGCAATACATCACCAGCCGTATCCAAAGTCAAGACCCTCCTCCTATCGTTGAGCAACTTGTGCTTCAAAAGGCCAAATTGACCTTCTATCGTCTCTACTGGCAAGCTGTGCACGGGTTTGATTTCCGGCTCGGGCTGCTCGACGGCGACTTCTGAGCCCTTTCTTGATAAGCCATCGTTAGTGAGGTTCGGTTCTACGTCCAGAGGCGCGCGGGACGGGAAAGTCGCCGTGTTGGATATTCTCAATATCGATTCGGGAGGAATCTCCTTTGTGGACGACCCGTTTGTTTGTGGCTGAGCCGTTACTGTCGACTGCCGTGTTCTAGTAGACGTAGCCGACATTGCGCGCTGGCGGCGGTACATCTCAGGGAGTGGCAGGCTTGCCCCTGTGTCCACGTCTTCCCATCGGTTGATGGATGACCGGTTCGTGGCCGTCCATATGTAGCCGCCCGCAGCCACCACCTTGGAGACGCCAAAATGCTCCTGCGCAACGGCGAGACTCAGTCCATCGTCAATGTCCTCAAAACTGCCCCGTACGTCGGTCTTGGCAACGAGGCCCGATCTGTCGCTGCTGTAGAAGACGCCGAGGCGAGGATCGTCCGAGTACAGAGACCAGATGCTCTCGTCGTGCATTGTAAACGTGTACATGCAGCGGCCGCCTTTGACGCTCCACATCTTGATGGTCTTGTCGGCACTGGCGCTCAGAATGGTGTCGCCGACGTCATCAATGAGGATGGCGCGAATGTTGTCCACGTGGCCGACGAGGTTGGAGACTTTGGAACCGGTCCGAGGGTCGTAGAGCTTGACTGTCTTCTCGGGCCCGCCGCTGGCCATGATGTTGCGGCCGACGGCGAGAGCGTAGACGGACCCCTTCTCGGTGACCTCCTCGCCGTTGACGTTGACCTCAAGCGTCTTGCCCCCGCCATTGAGATCCCAGAGACAGATCTTACGATCGAGGCCTGCCGAGGCAACCCAGCTGGCACCCATGTCGCTCGGCGGCGTTGCGACGCATTTGATGTAGTCGTCGTGCTCTCCAATTTTCTGAGCGCGCGCGCCGTCTTCCTGGGAGTGTGGCCGCCACACCTTGACGGTGAGGTCCGACGACGCCGATACCAAGGCAGTGTTGTGCTGCGCCAATGCGATGTCGTTGATCCAGTGCATATGCGCCTGTGTCTGGGCTCGGAACGTCGTGGTCGACTTGGGCGGCTTCGCGGATGCATCGTCGGCAACGTCGTTTCGGCGGCGCAGGTCGAGGTTCAGATCCCAGGCGCAAATCATGCCATCTCGACCGCCGGAGTATCTGTGGGAGAGCAACAAAGAGAGCGATTATTAGCGAAGCCATTCTGTTCGGCCGAGACACGGCATAAAAGCTATGCAATCACGGGGAAGGGGACGGGCAGACGCAGATGGCTTACAGGATGGCATTGTCCGTATCGACGGCCAGGCCATTGACGCCGAGGCGATGGCCGCCTGCCGAGGATTTGGCATTCTCAAGAACTGGGCAGCGGCAGTCAGCAGTCTGTCACAGAGGCAAGGCCATCTCGAGGGTGCTGGCATTCATGGACCGTCCTCAGCACAAGACACAAGGACCAGAGCCGTCTGGTGGTTCGTCTGAACGGGACGGTCGCGTGCGGGGTGCCCATTAACATGCATGTGTGCTGCGCGAGGAGCCGGAGGCGCAGACGGGGAGATGCTCACCATAGCTGATTCTTTGACGCGCCTTCTTGGCCATGGCAGAGCGGAATCACGGACAGCAGAAGAAGCTCGACTGGGCTCACTGGAGCGACTCTGGCTGGCGGCGAATGGCGATGTCTCGGCGAGATGGCGGCCCTGGAGAAGTTGCGGATGCTACGCTGGGGAGATCGCAGGACGGCGGGAGCGGCTGGATTGGCGCAGGCCGAGCTCCCCTGTAGGCCCTCGGAGAGCGGCTTTTAGCGCCTGGCTGGCGTGCTGCCACGTGTGGCTCAGTGGCCTCAGCGGCCTGCGGAGGGCGGAGTTGGTGGAGGCTAGCGCTTGGGGTGCGCTACGCGACAGTTGGGCCATCCCAATGCGTCTACGGGTCGGGAACCTTAGCGAGACGCTGGACAGACGTTGAGCGCGCCCACGGGTCAGCAAGGGCTTCATCAGGCCATAGATGCCATGTAGGCCCTGCTTTAGCCGGCAAGCTTTCCCCAGGCGGGGACCAACAGGATCAGCAGCATACTTATACTGTAGTGTCTGGTGCATCCTGGTAAGAGGGAAAGGAACCAACTTGAAGCTTGTTGGTCTCGACGACGGGTCATGCAGATGGGAGGCGGGAGTACAAATCCAGAGTGTGGAGTGTGTGCCCGTGAGCCGGCGCGTGTACTTGTACTCTGTAATTATGTCTGTATGTCCGTATGTTCGTCAAAGAATGTATGTGGTCGGATTAGAGCATGAAGAGTTTCGGAGTTGCATGGATGCATTACGGGATTGGAGCATGTGTGGATGGACTACGGTAATAACTATGATAGTAGACAACACCCTTGATCACGAGCAGACGCAGACGGCAAGGTATCAATCGCTGTATATTATGTACCAATGTCATATGCGCCATGATATCGAAATGCAAACCAGGCTATCCTCTGAGCATCAGAAATCGACAAGCCGGGGACGTAAAAACGCTGTTGAAAGTAGAGAAAATGTATCCAGAAAGAACCCCATCGCTATTATCCTCCTCGAGCAACCAAACTCGAGCAATCAATCGTCGTCTCGTCATGCGTAGCGCGTGTGTGATAGACCCAGCTTCCCCTCCCCCCGGTAAGGTCTGAGAATGATGAGCGATCCATGGGAGACTCTAGATTGGTATAGCTGGTGGTGATACAAAGGGCGTATGATGACATTCAACCTCATCCTCGTCTCCTGCCCTTCTCGCGCCTCGCCTTCGTCTTCATCGTTGTCGACGCTGTCGTTGCTCCCACCCTGTAACCGCTGCAATCGTAGTCCGCTAAAAGGCCTTGTCTGCCGGTAAACGAGGCCAACATCCGTCGTCATCGGCAAACAGCACCACGACAGCCCATGCCATCCATCATCTTGCCGCCGTTGCACACTGACCCGGCCCTGTCCCGGCCGCACAGACGCACCTCGGCAGCCTCGGACGCAAGCTGTCGACATCTTGTCCCCCAACCCAACAGCGCAGATGGCTTGGCCCTTACATGACGACGCACTTGCACGAGCAGCCCATGGGGCACCACCGCGCAGAGTGTATCCTCTTCTCGCCCTCGCACTGCGGGCAGTCCTCGCTGTCGGTGGTGATGTCGATGCGCGGGCCCGGGCAGTTGTCGTTGTAGCAGCGCGTGTTGCCCCTGGAGACCTGGTGCTTGCACCGATACTCGATGACGTTGCGTGTGCACATGTTCTGGAGGATTGGATCTGTCGGCAAGCCGGGGCGGATTTTGACGCTGATCAGGTACGACAAATGGGTGCGATGGCGGAGTCAGCCGCACACAGTTAGTTGCGGAAGTGCTCGTGTTGGCGATATAGAGAGAGTGGTTTTGCCTTCCAGGCCGTTGTCTCCCCGTACAAGCAGCAAAGTCAAGTGTCGAAATATCAAGGCAACCCAGCCAGTCGGTAGGTTATCGATCAGTCCGTCTGTCAGCTCACGTTCACTGGCGCTCCCTCATGCTGGACGAGTGCGAGGCACATTAAGATAAGGTAAGGCAAGGTAGGAATAGGATTTGACGCTCCGAGGGCAAGAGAAATGGCGAGATGGTGCAACGATCTTGCCAGCACAGGTGGTGACCGCCGGTGACCTCGAGCTATTTATTCGGGCCGCGCAAGGGAACCGAAATACTAGAATTTTCTTCAGACTGTCAGGAAAGATGATTCAGCGCACGGTTGGCCGATTGATTCCGTGGCAACCGGGTCTGGACCTGGACCCAAAAAGCATAATGGACGCGGCTCAAGAGGCCGAGGAGCGCGTAATCAGTAGCGGTCGGGAACCGTCGACAGCCCGAGGGGGAGGAATTTTCGTCTCGCTCGGGCTTGTCATCCAGAACACGAGGCGATGAATCGTATCGTATGCGCGTTAAGCAGCGCGCTACTGTTACCTTATACTATGGGCACTTGCACCGCTACTACGTACATAGGTAGGTATTGATGGGAATATCGGGGTCTCTGCCCATCACTTTGGCAGGTTGTCGCCAATCTGCCACGATTCATTGCATGTACAGCTACCTTTAAGAATAGAGTACGAATACGATACGCAGCCAATTCCGTAGATCGGCTCCATCAAGTGTCTTGCCGGCGCATGTGACTTGTCTGCTGGTGTGCCTCTGCTAGTGGGAAAGCATCCGTGGATACGAAGTATAAGGTAGGTATACTCGTAACATGGATACATACGACCCTGCTTGTCCTGCCTGGGGTTAGCACATGCAGTTCTCGGTGCTCGCGTGGCCTGAGTTCCGACTTGAATGACATGTCATCAACCAATGGAATCACATGGCATCGTTCAGTCAATCTGATATCTTGCCAAAATCTCGGCTTCTTCAAGATTGCTTGTCTGTCTGTTTCGACTTCATACAGAAGTGATGCTGACCAAGATGAACATACAGCAGGGAGATGAGATGAGCTGCCGCCAAGCTGAACTCGTATGTATGTACCTCAAACTCGCAGGTCGTGTCAATTACGGCTAATGCCAAGGTGGTAGCCCAAACGGAGCACAGGCACCAAAGCAGTAGCTGACAATCCGCCCAAGATTACTCGAGGCCTTTTCCGTTCAATTTCTTTCAGGTACCGCCAGATGGGCGACTGGGGTCCGTCTGCCCTCACCCCAATCAGCTGCAGCGCTCCAACGAACGGCCTAATAACGCTGGCGCTGTACGAAATACTTCCGCGAGGTACCTGACAGACGCTTGCGCTTGGAAAAATTCAGCCCCAAAAGCGCCGGCCTATAATTAATCCGGTCGCCTTGAACTACACGAAAAATTGCATCAATATCAAGCAAGGCCTTCGCCAGTCCTTCCAAACATCCTCCAGCCTCGAGACAATCACCGTTCATCACAGCTCCGACGACGGATCGCCCTTTATCTTCGCCTCGCCTCGAGTGCGGCGACTCCTCTGGAACAGCGCTGCGACCGCCTGGACGCCTTTGTGTACCTGACCGAACAAAGGCTGTGCGCTCTTCTTTCTTCGCGACAAAACAAGCTAATCATAGTGCCTGAACGTCGTCTTTCTGTTCGCAAGTCGTATTGTGTTCACGAAAGATCGCTGCAACTCGGTCGCAAGAGGCTACTCGACGCTGATTCCAATCTGGGCACCCCGGGTTTAAATTGCGCGCGTGCGTCCAGTCTGTGAACATTGCCTGTGCCGTGTTAAATCAAAATACTACCACCACTTTTTCATCACATTGCTGTCACTGTACTCTCGCTTTCTCCCTCGCCTCGACGCTCAGTCTGCCATTGACCCCGGTTGTCGACCTTGGCTGCCCATCAGTCAACCGCGCTGTGACGTATCGTAACGGCCGCTATTCTATCTCAGCTTGGAGACATCCATCACATACTTATTCTGCATTGATTCATCGCCATGGCCGAGCCTGCGCATCCCGATATCCAGAGCATTCTGGCGGCTCTTGGTGAGACATCATATCCCTGTGACGAGGCCCCAAACCCCCAAACTAACCAGGCACTGCAGCTTCCCAGAGGCCACCGTCGTCGACCTCGACCCAAACGCCGCCCGCAGCAACTGGCGCATATCCAGCGCCGCCCGGCACGGCTCAGCCAGCGTCGTATCAACCCCCGCCCCCAGGCGTCCCAGGCGTCGCGGGCTTTGCTCCCGGCTCTGCCCTGCCCGCTCCTGCGTCCAGCGGCAACGTCGACCTGAGCGCTCTTCGGCCCGTCAACTCGGGAACGATGAACTTCGAAGAGGTCATCTCGAAGGCCAGGGCCTTTGCGACCGAGAAGGGCATCACGCCCTACGACCGCCCGCTTGTCTACGGAAACGAATCCAGAGGCTCTGACAGATCTTTCCGTCGATCCAGGTCTCGATCTCCTCCTCGAGGTGGCGGCGACTATCATACTGGCGGCTCATACCGGGACGACCGTCGGGGAGGCCAAGGTCGAGATTATGGCCGCGACCGTTCCTACTCTCCTCCGTCTCGTGGCCGCACCTTTTCGCCTCGCGGAGGCGGTGGCCGAGAGAGATCCCCTCTCCGAGGCGGAGACGACAACGCTGAGACGATCCAGATCGAGTCCAGCCTCGTTGGCCTTATCATCGGCCGACAGGGTGAGAATCTGCGAAGGATCGAAGCCGACACCAACTGCCGTGTCCAGTTCCTGGCTGCCACCGATGGCGGTCCCTTTCGCCAGTGCAAGATCACCGGCCCGCGGGCTCGTCGTGCTGAGGTCAAGACGGCCATCAACCGAATCATTGAGGACAGCGGAATGGGCGCCCTGAACCGCGCTCAGGAAAAGCCTCGCGACCCTGCCCGAGGTGGAGCAGCGGCCTTGAGGGATGGCGAGGACCATATGCAGATCATGGTCCCAGATCGCACTGTCGGCCTCATCATCGGACGAGGAGGCGAGACCATTCGAGATCTCCAGGAGCGTTCGGGCTGCCATATCAACATTGTCGGCGAGTCAAAGAGCGTCAACGGCCTGCGACCTGTGAATCTCATTGGCAGTCGTGAAGCGGCCGCGCGAGCCAAGGATTTCATCATGGAGATTGTTGACAGCGATAGCCGAGGCGACGGCCCGGCTTCTGGCACCAAGAAACCCGCGGGCCCTCCTCGCAACGACGGACCATCGAGCCACTATGGTGGTGGCGGCGGCCCCGACAAGGTCAACGATGCGATCTACGTGCCGTCAGATGCAGTAGGCATGATTATCGGCAAAGGAGGCGAGACCATCAGGGAGATGCAGAACTCGACCGGCTGCAAGATCAATGTGGCGCAGTCGTCTGGCCCCGGTGAAGTTCAGCGCGAGATTGCGCTCATTGGGACCCGTGACAGTATTGCTCGCGCCAAGCAGGCCATCGACGAGAAAGTAGAAGCAGTGGTGAGTTTGATGGCGGCGCCTTGCATCTTGTTCAGCGAACATTAAGACTGATATCTGAGCAGCGACAGAAGAGCGGCGGTGCCCCAGGTGGCGGCCGTGGCCGTGGACCGCATGATGATCGTCCGAGCTACTCTCACCAGGGCCCCGATTCGTCTACTAACCAGCCTCCGCAGGCTTCTTCAGGTGACGGCCAAGATCCATATGCGCAGTGTAAGTTCGCCCCATCTGATGTTGGATCCCCCCCGGCCTCACCCTTATTGACCAACGCTGGCAGATGGTGGCTATCAAAACTATGTCGCTCTGTGGTACCAGTCCTTGATGTACCAGCAACAGCAGCAAGGAGCGCAAGGAGCTCCTACGTCCCAGAACCCGACTAGCGGAGCTCCTCCTCCTGGAGGCCAGTAATGCTCGTGTGACGGCAAGCAGCCGCGTGCTATTGTGACTGGGTGTGACCTTGACACTGGTGCTGGCCTAATACCTTTGCAGACTCGGCACCTCTTGGAGATGCCATGATCCTGACTAGCACCGCCTCTCGGAACCCTTTCCCCGCCGAAACCTCTTTCACCAAAGGAAAAAAAAAAACCAACAAAAAGCAGAAACAAACACAAAAGCCCACGACTATATGACGCTATTACCATGGAGTCCAACGTCTGTACTCACCTTTTTTTATACCCCCGTTATTTTCTTCCCTTTCTCGAGGATTGATAAAAACCCGAACCGATTCTACGGCCCGTCTAATATGATGAACGTATACCCTCCCCTTTTTCTTACCTTTACCTTGTCCGGTGGCCGAACTTGACATGGAGACCTGCCATTCCCACCTGCGCGAGCGAACGTCCATGCCTGCTTACCATGTTCTTTGACTCCCGTGTTGCCTCTGTACACTCATGGTGCTGAGGTCAATGTTCCAGGAAAAAGGATTGCAAGTTGACTGGGCCAGGTGACAAGGCCGCATCTGCTCTGAGTCGAGATGTCGCAACTGGGCGTGGATCTACCAAAGCTGTGACTTTTGGATTCGCCTTGATATGTCGGGATGCTGCTGCTCGCCATGGGGCTGGTCTATCGCTGCAAGAACGTCGCGTCTTCTCCTTGCTATGCATGCATATCGATGACGGCGTGCTTGTCTGTCTCCGACCACGTTGCCATTGCGTTGTGCTTGTTATCAGGTTCATGAGATGTGGCAACAGTGTCGCGAATGCAGGTGACTTTTGCACGACAAGCCAAACAACGCAGACCACTGAGAGGGGATCGAAAAACAGAAACGAGAAGATCATGAAGCAAAAGAAGTCGAAGAGGACAAAGCAGAAAGAAATCTTAAAAAAATGATGAAAAAAAAAATGCAAACAAGGCCACCGGAGAAATATGACAACTTTTGTCTGCTGCGCAATCTACGTAATTCGACCGGACCTCTATCTGCCTGGATACCCTTGCGGATTTCTACCAGCAGGCAATATCTCGGACCAGTCGAGTGACGAGAAAAGGCGTTGCTGTTGTTCTTTTTGTTGTTTCTTCTCCCTCTTCTTTTGCTTCCTTGGCCCGTTGCCAACCCTTTGCATAGTTGTGCCAGCACATCTCTGCCCTCTTTGTTTCTTCATCTCGATTTGGTTTTCCCTTTTTCCTCCAGTTGCGGTGCGGTTATCCCGGATATTCAGAAGCGGCTGCGCTCTCTCTCCCTCTTGTGGTTGACGAGGGAGCGGCGAAGACGAAGTGGCAGAGGACATGGATGTGGGAAAACTGCCACAGTTTGTATACTAGTATCCTAGCTATGATTTGCAGTATTGCAATATATCCGCCTTTGTACAAGTGGAATCTGTGCACAGTTGCAACTCTCCTGCTCCGCCATGATCTCGATATGTGTTTTGGGTCGGATGTAGATGGGAACTGTCTGGTCCACATACGCCGTATGCGAGAAGGTGGTGATCCGGGACGCTGCAAGGCGAGCGCCTCCTCGAGGCAACCTGTCACATTTCCTAACCAAAACATTGCGGTGTAAGCCCTTCAAGTTTCTTCTCGACTCTCTTTGACGCCCCTAATGATCCCTATTCTGTCCCCCTACTCCATCTACTTGTATTTCACGGAGCTAGCCGGCATATGCCAAGATGTGACGTGCTTGGAAAAGAACCAGCATCACGATCGAGAGCCGCCTGTAGACGAGAGAGCCAGGGCGCGTAAATAGCAGAAATTAGCAGGCTGCTTGTGAATGGACGGATGGACCTAGAGAGGGCCTTTGTCTCGGGCTTTGCAGAGCTGGACGCCGAAGTGTTCTCAAGTGGCCGTATGAGGATGCTGGATTGGGATGGTATATGCAGCGCGATGTAATGTAATGCATGTCGAGGCTAGGGTACGAATGTTGATATTGTTGAGAAGGGTGACTCATAACAGGGCTAAACACGGCTTGATAGAACGAGTCGTTTCTTGCCGATGCAGGTGAGCCGCGGAAGAAGGTGTTTCTTTGCCGTAGCCCTTGCACGAAGCATCAAGTGACACCAGGACCCGACGTGTGTCACTATATACATACATGTTTGGCATACTGCACGAGGATAGATCCGCACAGATGCTCTACTAATCAAAAGGTGCCACCAGCGGGAATACAAGAGCCCCTTACGCGGCTGTAGACTACCACGTATGTATCAGCTCTCTTTCCTCCCTTGATTGGCCTGCACCTTGTGAACAATCGCGGCAATGGGGCGGCGGCGTCTTGCCTGGCTGGCCGCTTCATCTGGCCGCAGATGGCCGGGCTGCATGTGACCTCGTTTATGGCTGCTCGCTGGGGCCTAGCATTCGGGCCAGCGCTGCGTCTTCAAGCAGCTGAAGCGGTAACTACTATGCATTTTTTTTTTTTACCTTTTCATAGGAGCGGTTATCAGGGTCATGAAGCGGCAGAGTCCCGGTGCATGGGGAGGAGAGGGCGAGACATGCGGCGCCTCTAGCGAGCAGGAGTGGGAATCGGATCTAGGAGAAATACTGGCGGTATGGAATAGGTAGCGAGCAGTATGAGTACATTTGATCGGGACGGATCGGGAGGTTTCAGTCTGTTTGTAGAAGTAGTTTTAATCGAGTCAATTATCAAGACGTGCCTCGTGATGATGATGATGATGCGATGTTGAAAATAAGGCACTACCTGATACTTGGCGATGAATGGCTGAGGGTATCGATAGCAGGTTAAGGCAGCCCTGAGGTATGACTAAGAGGCCAGAGCTCTTTCCCCTTGATGCTTCCTTTGATCTGGTACTTCTCACATTGGCAGTCAACAGGTTCCTACACCAAGGCAGTTTGTTGCGTCTGCTTCGCCGTCCTCCGTCCGAACTGCAGCTCCCGCTTGCAAGCACTGCGGATGCCTGCCATTGCGTCGAAACAAGTCCCAGGTGCCTGTACAGTACATACAAGCATTGGCACGCTGGCGATGTGCGTTGCGGTACGACACCAGAGACCCCGAGACCCCCCCTGCCCACTGGCTGATGCTCCTCCACTCTGGAGATTGTCTGTCTGAATCACTCCAGTCGAGTGCCCTGCCGGTTCACTTGGCCGTCTCCCACCCCATCGCTAATCTGTTGGTCCGATCTGCCGCTCATTGATTCTGCAGCTGTGAATCGAAGGCGACACAAGCTCGCACACGCACACGCACACGCATGAGTACGAAGCATACTTTCCGCACAGGCATGGTGGCGCCGAGCTTCCCCTCTCATCCCGCATGTCCGCCAGCCCTGGACGGCTTCAGGCCACAGAGAGAGGGAGAGAGCATGAGAGAGCGAGAGATCTGGGATAGGGCCTGCATCACTCCCTCCCCGCCAACCGCAACGCTACATCGCGTCCGAGGCTGCGGAAGGAATCCGATGGGCACCTTTGGCACACGGTTCCACCCGCCAAGCTGTTCATCGATTCCTCGACTCGAATCGGAACAGGCCGCCCACTTTGCGATGCTCCTGCACGACTCGTCATGGCCGCCGCAGCAGCTCGACGATGGCATCCTTATTTGTCCATCCAAGAATCTTACTGCTGGCAGCCCGTGTCAGACCAGCTCTCTCTGCCTCTGGGCGACTCAGGTGCAAGTGACGAGAGCACAAGAGTGCCTCTTCCCTAGGCCGTGCTTTTTGTGATACATACCGCTCAGGACAGGATGAGACACGGGTAGAGAGTACATACGGAGTATCCCTGCGTGATGCTCCATGGTGTCACGGCCCCCTACGAATGGCAAGTATTGTACTGCTCGGTAGGGTAGTCCGGTAGAGGTCCATACAGCCAGTCATGAGATGCCCGACAGCGGGCTTGGAGACGAGCACCGGCTTGATTGGGCTATGCATGCAACTAACGGACCAACTCTTGCATGCAAGACAGACAGCACCCACTCTCTTACCTGGGCACTATGGGGCAAAAGCGGGAAGAGAGCCTCGAAAGACACGATGGATCGATGCATGTCCAGATTGCGTGGGCCGAGGACACCCAGCAAGCGAAGCCTTGCGATGTGGATGGACGCCGGCGCTGTCTCGTCTCGCCGTGACGGCTCCTCCGTCGGCGACTCCCTTACGTGTGCCCGACCTGTGACCGTTTGTTCCGATGCCTTGACCAGTTCTAGCCGACGCATCTTGGTATGCTCCGGATTCGACATGGAAGCCACTGCAAGCCTGGAGACCCACCCCTTATTGCCAACATACATGCGAATACTTGCACAGGCGTTGCATTCATTACGTGGTGGGCTTGGATGGACGGATATGACAGATGACAGCAGTTGCGGCGGCCCATGTCGAAGTTGAGCGGTACGACGCACAAAGCATGCAGGCGGGCTGTTAGCCGCGTCCTCTGTCACTGTCTGTGTGAGCGATGCCTCCTGCGCTGTATCGCTTCTGGGAGGGAGATCCGCGTCGGGTTCTCAAGTAAGCACACACAGATCCCTCCTTGGGCTTGGATGTTGGTTGGTCGGTTGGTTGGTCTTCTTCATCGCCTTCCGCCATCTTTCTTACCGGTCCTTCTCCTTCTTTTCCCCCTGGCCTCTGCTCCTCATTTCCTTTCTCTTCACCTTTTCTTTCTGTTGAATACGGCGACCCCGTCTGTCCATGGACTAACACAAATGGGAAGAAGCCGTTTCTTGTCACCTGTGCGACGTTGACGACGCCCAACTCCCTTGCGACGCAGGCCTCTGGTGCACCAAACGATTTCGGAGGCTTTTATTCACATTCACGGATTTCATACGCCTCCAACCAACGCAGTCCACCGGTTGAGGGGCAAAGGAAAAAGTCACGCCCGTCTTGTCTCGGTTTAGGAGAATTGAATCGGAGGCCCGTGTGCAACGGTGTAGGTACTACCAACGCACGTTACCGTTGATCGGTATGAATCCCCCCTCACCCACCGCCTTTGGGAGTTTGGCAATGTGAAATTTTTTCGTCATGAACTGCAGAGCGAGTCGTGGCTGAGATTGATATGCAAAGTTCTTACAAACCATCGCTCGGTCTTGTCTCAATGCAAAGGCGTTTTGGTCGCTTGCTTGCTTCTCCCCGGTTGCAGAAGCACGGGATACTCTCGAAACGACTCTATTGATGGGCAGATCATCCGTGGACAGACGCCTATAAGCCCTTCTCATCTCCTTTCTCATACCCCATTTTCGAGTCTCAGTCATGTGTCGGCTGGTTATTTTCAGCGGCACTTGCACCAAGTGCGGCGAGGATCAGATATGGGAAGAGCTCTCACAGGAGCTATCGTGCCTCGAGGCGAAAAACAATGGAAACTTTGGCGACTGCTCAAACGGCGTGTTCCAAGAACGGCATCAATTCGACCAGGAGTGTGACCGATGTACCGAGGAGGACGAAGGAGTCGGCGATGTTGGCGAAGAGGCAGAGGCAGGGGCAGGGCAGAGCCTTGCAAGCCAGAGCAAGCGGCTCGCTGAGGATGATGACTCGACGAACTCACGGAAGAAGGCCAAAACTTGAACCACCTCGATATGGGATCAACACTCCGCATCGAGAATCTGGCGAGCGAAATGGCATGCAACTTCTTTCACCTGTTCTTTCCCAATTCAACTGTGCCGGGAGATACACAAATGCTGGGCACACCGGAAAAAGGCGTTGACGGAGTTGAAGGAGGACATCGGCAGCACATTTGACTTTCATGCATCATACAATTGGGTTCGGGTTTCGAAATCTGCACTACTGGCCCTAAATCGGCATTCTTGAACATTCTTAAAGAGCGGCGTTGGGTTGGTTTACCGGGAATCTACATCTTTACTATTTCGGGAACCCCTTCTGGCGATGCCGCTTACTGATGGGGAGCGACTTGAAGAAGACGATATCATCCGTTAATCATTGGTGGAGTTTGTGGCACGAAAATTATCTCGAGTATCATCTACGGCTTCACGGTTCATACACCTATCCCTCTATCCTAAAAAAAACATCTACATCTATGGACGGGTCGGCGTTCGGGAGCTCCTTTCCTTTGTCACCCTTCTTTACCTTTCCTCCTTCTTCTTTTTTATATTTGATTTTAAACCTCGCTTCTTTTCATCACGACACTCTCCTGTGAGCAGTCTCCTTTGTTATCGCAGCATGCATAGCTAGCCGTTACAGCTTCAAATACAGCCCCATCACCTTCCCACGTCTCCTTGACTGCTTGCCAATACCGCTGGCTCTCTTTTCTTACGAGTGACACGTGCTCCCCACCCTCAAACCTCTCCTTGCGTACCTTGAAGCCCGAGCTTTCCGCCCTCCTGGCATGGTCTTCGACGTGTTGCCAGCTGATGACGGCGTCTGCCGTGCCGTACAGGTACGTTCTCCGCGTCTCCCTCGGGAGCAAGCTTTGCCGCCTGAGGGCTTCGGCGTTGAGGTTCTGGGCGGGCCGGGTGAGGCGAAGCTTGTATATCAGCCAGGCGATGGCGATGACCATGTGCACGAGGGGCGAGGTCCAGCGCGGCAGCGACTGCAGGAGGGCCCTGTGGGTGCTCTGCCACACGAAGTTGCCCGGGCACGAGTCGAGGCAGAGGGCGTATCGGGGGATGACGAGCCTGTTGCCAGCGGCGTCCCTGCCGAGTTCCTTTCGGAGGAGCTCCCTGATGCGCGCGGCGGTGCTGACGCCGCCGTTGGACAAAATGTGCAGCAGGACCCTGGGCCGGGCGCCGCTGCTGGGGGCGGCCGTGGTCTCGGGCTCGGCAAAGGCCTTGAGGATGCGGATGGCGGGCGGGATGTGCTTGCGGGCTAGGCTGGGCCAGAAGACGTGGGAGGCGGGCGAGCGGACGAGGAGGATGGGCGAGGAGGGGAAGAGGGCGCGGTGCTGGGCGATGTACTTTGCTATGTGGACGTCTCGGGCGCCCATCCAGCTGAGGACGAGGATGAGTTCCGGGTGGCCGTTTGTGGGAGTGGCTCCCTGGGGGATGATGTCCTTGTTGTTGTTGTTGCTGCTGCTGTTGGTATTGTTGTGGTGGAGGGATGCTGGGTTGTAGTAGGATACGGAGGGACTGAGGTGCTCCATGTATGAAAGGGGGGGTTCCCTTTCTGCAAGCGGTGTCTTTGTTGCGGCCATTCTCAGCTGTGTGGTGGCGTGAGTCGATCCGCGAGGCGCAAAGGATGGGCTTGGGGCAGCAGCAGCAGCACAACCGTGCAAGGGACGACGATGGGTATGAAGATCAGCCCCGTGGATTCTTCTCGGATGTACCGCACATCTGGATGGCGAAGAGGGAATCACATGGCGAGGACGGACTACGGCTCGCAGGCCATGGACGCGCCGGAGGACGCGCGGCAAAGGAGCGGAGGTGGCGAGGGAGGGCATATCGTTTTTCTTTATATTAAAGAGGGGCGCATATACGGATGCGGTGACGATGATGGAGGTTTTGGTGGTTTATCGCGTGGGTTTGATGTTGGCATTGGTAGTGTCGCAGAGGTAGCCCAGGTTGGCAGGAGATGCGACTGGCTGGGCTGGGGGATGGGGGATGGAGATGAGATGCACGATGCAGAACTCAGTTGGACGCGATTGATAAGATGAGATGGCTGTCTATTATGCGGTATGTTGCATGCAAAGGTAACGCTTGATGGTGTATCTATCTTAATCTAGATTTCTGAGAGCAGGTGTTGTTCGACTCATTCAATTTGATGGCCAGCGGCTGTTTGAGGAGGGTTTTAGCCTCGGCTCTAGACTGCGAAGTGCAACGATGGGCCGTGGGGAAGCGCAATTGCCCGGGGGAGCGGAGCAGCAGGGGGTGATTTACAGTAGTCTGCTATGATACTGCTCAATTGCCCAATGATATACGTTTGGGGAGCCTGTCCAGCCTGCTTTTGGTGCCTTGATCTTCATTGGGTTGCGGACTGGTAGCAACGACGTATATGGATATATGAAGGGATGCCTCATATTTTGGTAAGATAAGGTATATAGAGAGAGATACATGCCTTATGCATAAAATCTTAGACTCTTGAGAACCTTTGAAAGGACTGCCTTGGTGACATGATCCGAGGAAGAGTGTAGATAAACAGCATCAGGAGATACATCTTGGGGATATATCAATTCTCCTGGGGAAGCTGCTTGATTCTACTGAACCGAAACGTACGTACCTAGCTGCGATCCAGTCGAAGCGTCCAGCCCTTCAATGTTCTTATTACGCCCACAAAATACCTACCTTGCCTGCCTTGACTAAGTATAGAGCTATATATCCACGAAGAGAGAAAAAGAAAAGAAGGCAAAAAATCCCGAGTCGAGGCGAGCAATATCCCAGACTCTCGCTGTCTCGGCAAAATAAGCGAACTTTGGATACAAGAACCCAGCTTTGTAAGAGTGAGATGCTACCCAAGGGAGTCGAAACGGGGCCGGGGGAGGATGGACAAGTGCCGCCGTGGTCGAGGTTGATTGTGTGACGGGCGAAAGCTTCTGGTGTGACGGACTGCGTGACAGACTCGACGGCATTTTTTTTTTTTTTTTTTTTTTTTTTTTTTTGGGGGTTTTTTTTTTTTTAGGGGAGGAATGTCTG